>NW_027456890.1:0-222853 GCF_040206685.1 Ascaphus truei
TCCCAACAAACTCAATGTTTGTGGGTATGTGTTAGTTAAGGAAAGTTATGAATACATTTAGATATTGAGACAAGATTAAAAAGTCGTTTGTAAAAAGTCGTTTGTTCACGCTGTCATAAAACGGTCAATCTAACAGCCGATTTACGACAGGGGTGGGCTTCTGCTGGTCCCATGAGGAATTGATGTATTTAAGTCTGGGAAAAGATTATGAAAATTAGATTTCACAAGAGGAGTGTTTTGAACAAAACACGTGAATCTCATATTCATGAATCGGTACCCTCTCTGGGGGAAAACATATGACATATGGTGATGAATAGGTTTTCTTTTATGTTATATCATTTTTTTTATTTTGAGAAACTTTTCTGCATTTTATTGTAATTGTATGTACTTGTAATACTTTTTTCTGTACCTAAGCAATATATATATATATATATATTTTTTTTTTAAACATTTAATAAGTAATGCTTTGGGGCTCTGAATGAACTGTTGCACGCTCCGGAGAGAGTATTTACGTTTTCGGACACATTTTGCTACATCGGATTTTTGTATGTTTAAGTGCATATTTTTTTCTATAATACACAGGGACCTGGGCCCTGGCAAATATTAATTTGACATCTTTTGTTTGCATAACTACCCCAGGTGGTGGAAGTTTATAGATATGATTGCAATTGAGTAAGGGGTTAATATTAACTCACTGGAGGTACCTTGCCCAGCACAAAAAGGTGAGTTAGCTAGAGTAGCTGTGTGTTTTAACCCTGATTGCATATCTAAGTCACATTGTAACGCTTGGCTGCCCGCAGACCTGGCCAGTCCCCAGTACTGAGGTGGGTAAGGGTATAACACGCACCCCACAGCAGTAAGGGCGTGCCCGGAGTGTGGTAAGATGCGTTGCCGGGTCTGGTGAGAAAGGGTTAGCCTGATACTTGCCGCGTCCGGGGCGCCAGAGGTCCGAAGGTAGAGATCCGAAAACCGTAGGTCAAGGGCAGGAGAGAGCAGCGTAGTGAGGTCCAAAACCGAGTCCAGGGAGTAGTGAGGTACACGAAGTCTAACGAGAGCCGAGATCAAATCCAAGGGTATCAAACGAGGGCAGGGACTGGAGCGAGAGCTGCAACACAAAAGAGAGCCAGGCATAGACCTCCGTACTACAAGAGCCACAGGAAAACTATGCAGAGCGAGGAAGGAGAGGGCAGGCAGGAACTTTAAATGTTGGAGAACCAATGAGAGCAAGAGGTGGAGCGGGGGCTTGACTGAGCGCCCCCAGGGATAGGTTCAGATGCCTGGTGTGGTGTTCCCTAGTGGGAATAGCCTCCTGCTGATGGGAGGTGGAGCAAAGGCAGCAGGAGGAGTGTAGAAGAGGACGGGTGCGCGCGCGCCCTGTAATACTCCCGCACGCGCGCCCCGGCAGCGTGTGGGCGGAGGCGGCGTGTGCCGCGGAGGGCCGGAGCGGCGCTCGACCGGGGCGGGTAAGGAGCCGGCGGGGAGGGGGCCTGGGACGTGCGGCAGTACTGGGAGCCGGGGTGACGGGGACCCGCTGTAAGGCGCGTGTCCCCTGATCCCTTACACACATGCCCACTTGTGTGTTGTTCGTGACGGTGGTATATTGGGACAGATTTAGTGGAGATGATAACTCATCTGAGGGAACTTTGCGAAGGTGAAGGGTGGGGTTCTTGCGAGCATGAGTATTAACCCTTGTCCTGTAGAGGAGATATTGTCCATTTTAGGGACCTCTGCGGAGGTGAAAAGTGGGAATGCTTGCGAGCGGAGTATTAACCCTTGTCCCATATGCAGGTCGCGTGCTCGCAGGTGCTGTACATAACACAGATATCAAGTCATCTTGCTGTTAATCCATAAAGCAGCAGAGCTGTTGCTTTAACATCACCCAAAAAAGGGAAGGCATCACATGTTACACGTACAATGTTCGTGTACCATGTGACGTCTTCCCTTTATTATGGGTAATGTGACGTCACCTTAAAGGAAGGGAAGCATATAGTACCTGATTGGATGGCTTCCCTCCCTTTAAAGTGACGTCACATCACCCATAAAAAAGGGATTGGTGGATGTACCATGTGATTCCATCAAGTTTGGTAGAGAAGTCATTCCCTGCCAAACTCAATGCCTAGACACATGGTACATCTATCAAATCGGATTGGTGGATGTTCCATGTGTCTGTCAAGTGTGATGTCACCGGCCTTATTTAAGGTCTGTCATGCCACGCCGTCTTCTTTCTGCCAAATGAGACAACATCCTTCATCCTTGGCAGGGTAAGATACACATTTATTGTAATTTTATTTAATTGAATTTTTTTTTTAATTTTGGGTGCCTATAGCTATCTGTGCCCCCTGTTGAGGGCATAGATAACCACAGTGACAATCAATGGATTTATTATTATTTTTTATTATTATTATTATTGTAATGTTTGTTTTATTTAATTTGTTGTTGTCTTTTTTTTTTTTTTTTTTTAAGGCATCACAAATGGGCAAAAGTGCTATTAGCCATATTTGGCTACTAGGGCTTTTTCCCATTTGTGCGTGTGTGGTGATGGGGCAAAGGGGGTGGGTCATGGGGGTAGTTGCCCGAGGGAGGATGGTAAGGTCTCCGAGGTGGGAAGTGGGAGGGGTTAACCCCTTAGTTACCCAAGAGGTTACTACCGCTAATGTAATTAAGAGGTTACTGGCTAGTGTTTTTATTTAAATGTTGGTGCCACTGAAGAGGGGGACGAACACAGAGATGACCTTCATCATGGCTGGGGTAAGTACAACTTTTTACTATAGGGTTGCTTGCTATTGATCGTTTTTGAATGGGCAAAATGGCTAATAGGGCTTTTGCCTATTACTGAGTGTGGTGGTGGGGGTTGTTGGAGGTAGAAGGGTGCTGATTGATTGCTAATGTGGCTATGTGTGCCACCGTTGAGAGCATAGATAACCACAGTGGCAATCAATGGATTAAACGGCTAATGTTTGTTTTCATTGTATTGTATTTGATTGTATTGAAGGGGTGAGTGATGGGGGTATTTGCCCCGGGGCGGGTGGTTAAGCATTCTGGGTGGGTAGCAGGATGGGTTAACCCTTAATTACATTAGCAGTAGTAATTGCTAAGGTAATTAAGGGATTGACCCTCCCGCAACCCTCTTAACCACCCACTGTGGGGCAACTTCAGTACATCCTTCAGCCAAGCCATTAAAACACCAATGACCCCTTAATTACCTTAATTAGGATGGGAGTACAAACCCCCTGCGATGCTACCCAAAACTAGTCCATGTAGTACAATAATGAAATTTCATCCTAGTATGTAATAAAACTCCATGACAGTATTTTGAGAGCTCAGAGAATTGTCCCACGTAGTCAGTGATTTCACTGATATCATGTATAACAGGTGTGACATCAAGCAGATATAGAGACACCATAATAAATGCTGGCTCACTAGCTAAGTCCTATAGGCATATTGTATGTGTAACTTTGCAGTATTGAAACAATTGGTGAGAAAAAACTTTAAGATTTACTCACTCCAGTCCTTGTGGACTGTCGGTGTGCTCCTGCCCCGTGAAGATTCAATGAGAAGGTAAAGTTGTATGATGGTGCAGATGCCTTGAGGAGAAAAAGTGAACCGGACTGCCGTCTACTAGTAAAATAAAGTTTCTTGGCACATAGAAAACAGCACAGGAAAACCTCTTACGCGTTTCACGCAGAAAACTGCGCTTTATCAAACAGTTAACCTCTTAATTACATTAGCAGTAGTAATCGCTAAGGTAATTAAGGGATTGCCCCTCCCGCAACCTTCCTAACCACCCATTGTGGGGCAACTACAGTACATCCTTAATCCACCCCATTAAAACACCAGTGACCCCTTAATTACCTTAGCACCAGGATAGGCAACCCTTTCGCCATTCGCCACTTGTGGCGAATTGGGAGTCAAAGTGTGGCGAATTGAGTAACCACAATATAAGGGCCGCCGGGACTCCTGCCCTCACTGTGCGGCCAGTGGCGGCTTTCCGCTCTCCCTCTCGAGTTCGCTCCCTTTCCCCCACGCTCTCCCCCCTCCCCGATCAGCCCGCTCTCCCCCCTCCCCGATCAGCCCGCTCTCCCCCCTCCCGGATCAGCCCGCTCTCCCACCTCCCAGATCAGCCCGCTCAGAACTGCAGGCAGCAGCGCGCTCTAGCATTGAGGCACTTCCGTGAGCGCGCACGTGCAGTCCTGCCTTCTCTGCCGCCTCCTCCGAGCAAACCGAGGTAGAGAGGGAGGGGGTGTCATTGGAGGTGCAGGGGGGGGTCATTGGAGGTGCAGGGAGGGGGGGTCATTGGAGGTGCAGGGAGGGGGGGGTCATTGGAGGTGCAGGGGGGGGTCATTCCAGGTGCAGGGGGGGGGGTCATTGGAGGTGCAGAGGGGGGGTGATTGGAGGTGCAGAGGGGGGTCATTCCAGGTGCAGGGGGGTTGATTGGAGGTGCAGAGGGGGGGTGATTGGAGGTGCAGGGGGGGAGAATGATGTGAGGTGCAGGGAGGGAAAGTGATGTGAGGTGCAGGGGGGGGTGAGTGATGTGAGGTGCAGGGGGGGTGAGTGATGTGAGGTGCAGGGGGGGAGAATGATGTGAGGTGCAGGGAGGGAGAGTGATGTGAGGTGCAGGGGGGGAGAGTGATTTGAGGTGCAGGGAGGGAGAGTGATGTGAGGTGCAGGGGGGGAGAGTGATGTGAGGTGCAGGGGGAGAGTGATGTGAGGTGTAGGGGGGGAGAGTGATGTGAGGTGTAGGGGGGGAGAGTGATGTGAGGTGCAGGGGGGAGAGTGATGTGAGGTGCAGGGGGGGGAGAGGGATGTGAAGTGCACTGGGGGAGAGTGATGTGAGGTGCACGCGGGGAGAAGGATGTGAGGTGCACGGGGGGTGGGATGTGTGTGGTGTGCAGGGGGGTATTGTGTGTTTGATGTGGAGAGGGAGTATTATGTGTGTGGGTGAGGGGGAGAGATGGGGGTATGAGAGATAGGTGGGGGAGTATCGCAAAGGTTGATAGTGAGGGGTGCTGGGGGAGATATATGATGATGAGAGGTGCTAGAGGAGAGATGATGATGATGATTTTTCCCGCGCGACCCAAATTTTTTTTCCTTGGAGCAGTTCGGCCCTTCTCGCTTTACAAGTTGTGCAGGCCTGCCTTACTTGGTAGGGAAGGAGCTCCGGCTGTGTGGCACGCTCCCCTTCCTCCCAGCCCGCTTCAGTGGTGTGACGCGCTTCCTCCCCTCCAGCACCAGAAGTTGATGCGCTGACACGCTCCTCCCCATCCCCTCCCTCCCCTGGCCAGGCCCGCCACCACCGCTTCCTTCCCTTTCTCAGCCGCCGCGATCTGGTTAGGAGACGGGGCTGATGCGGGGGACGGGGGCTGATGCCTGATGCGGGGGATGGGGGCTGATGCCTGATACGGGGGCGACGGGGGCTGATGCCTGATACGGGGGCGATGGGGGCTGATGCCTGATACAGAGGCGACGGGCTGACGCCTGATACAGAGGCGACGGGGGCTGACGCCTGATACGGGGGGGAAGGGGGCCTATGCCTGATACGGGGGGGAAGGGGGCTGATGCCTGGGACGGGGGGAAGGGGGCTGATGCCTGGGACGGGGGGGAAGGGAGCTGATGCCTGGGACGGGGGGTAGGGAGGCTGATGCCTGGGAGGGGGGCTGATGCCTGGGATGGGGGACAGGGGCTGATGCCTGATACGGGGGAGGGGAGCTGATGCCTGATGAGGGGGACGGGGCTGATGCCTGATACGGGAGACGGGGGCTGATACCTGATTCGGGGGAGGGGTGGGGGCTGATGCCTGGGATGGGGGGTAGAGGGCTGCTGCTGCCTGATGATGAGGGGGCTGCTGGGGCAGATGATGAAGGGTGCTGGGGCAGATGATGAAGGGTGCTGGAGCAGATGATGAAGGGTGCTGGGGGAGATGAGGGGGTTTACATGAGATGATGATGGGGAAATGAGATAAGGAGGAAGATAGTGGTGGTGGCATGAGGGGGTGAGGGAGCTTGAGGGGGTTTATGGTCTGAGAATTTATAAACTTTTTCAAACCGTGTGTTTAAAATTTTCGCATGCGCAACATAATACCTACATTTTTACATGGTGTGGCTATTTTCACTTCTAATTCGCCACACCTGTGGCTACACTGAAAAATAGGTTGCCCACCCCTGCCTTAGCAGTAGTAACCATCAAGGTAATTAAGGGGTTACTGGTGTTTTTAATAGTTGGGCATTGGCCCTTTCTTCAATGATGGTGAGGATGACGAAGAGGACGAGGAGGAGTATGGCCTTCATCCGGGCAGTGGTGAGTAAAACATTTAATAATGTAAAATGTATTTTATTTTACTGTATATTTGAATGGGCAAAAGCACTATTTATTTATAAAATGTTTTACCAGGAAGTAATACATTGAGAGTTACCTCTCGTTTTCAAGTATGTCCTGGGCATAGAGTTATGATGACAAAATACATGGTTACAAATACATAGCTACAATTAGTGAAAAGGGTTATACAGTACATTATATACAAGACATTGCATGCACCTTTAGCCATATTTGACTACTAGGGCTTTTGACCATCCCTGTGTGGTGGTAGAGGGGGTGGTATCAAGGGGGTAGTTGCCCAGGGGTGAGTGGTTAGGACTCCTGGAGGTGTAGCGAGAGGGGTTAACCCCTTAATCACTTTAGTGGTAGTAAACACTAAGGTAATTAAGGGATTAGCCCCTCCAGCAACCGTCCTGGGGAAGCATAACCACCCACTCTGGGGCACCTACAACCTTCACCTACCTCCTCTACCCCCAACAAACCGGGTACTTCTGATTAGACCCTTCATTACCTTAGCAGTTAGCCTCTAAGGTAATGAAGCTACTTTGATTTTTATTACATAGGATTGGAGCAAGGAGTCTCCGGAGCATTACTTTCAGCCCCGGGGACCCCCTGCTTCCTGAGGTACAGGCCCCAGAATGGGGTGCCGGTATCTTCTGCACCTTTACATGTCCTAGGCAGGTGGGCCATGACACGGGACATTTAAACTTGCAGTAGTTACCGGCACCCGATACGGAGGGCCTGTAACTCGAGAAGCAAGCGGTCCCCGGACCTGAAATTAATGCAGTTCAGCTCTGGAGACCCCCTGCTTTAATCCTTTGTAATAAAAATAAAAACAGTGAGATCGCCTGTAAGAGCTGTGCAGGGAGATGCAGCTTCTCTCTGCGCAGATCTTCCAGACTGGGGGTCCGCCTGGTTGGATTAACTCAGCAGTAGTCACATTCAGAAGCTGGGACCCCTGCGCTGCACTTGACTTGCCACTTGCGCTGCACTTGGCCGTGATCAGGACGCACTTGGGCCGTGGTTCACCCGCTCCAAGTGAAGGGCCGGGTAGAGATGAATTATGCTGTATATTGTGAAAGATTAGTTGTAACTGAACCGATACCTGATATAATTGGTATTCCTGGCAGTATGGTATTATTCTTATGAACTTCAGGAAGGTGATAAAATCATGTTAAAACATGGGATAAATAAAAACTAAAACACCTGAGAGTTAAGGATACCACGATCTTGTGCCTTTTAAAAAAAAAAAAATACCTTTAACTCTCGTACATAGACAATAGTGGACTAAGATTTGAGTTTCTCATATGTGGCTTCATCATTCAGTAATTTGTGAGCCTCCTTGATATAATCTGCTCTATCTTGAACCACAATGTCCCCTCCGTTATCTTCTTTTCTAATAACAAGGGCATGATTGTCATTAGATCTTTAGGTGCCTGACCTTCCCCAGTGGTGAAGTTCTTCCTGAGGTGAAGTGTCCTGTCACAAATGGATTGTAATTCCATATTCACTGTTTGATAGAAACTTTCAACCTGAGTACCTTTTGAGAAAGTGGGGGGAAAACTAGTTAGGTTTTAAACCACTGTGTATGACTTGCATATTTTCTGTAGCCAGCAATGCTAAACACCATATTCTCTTCATCTAGTGTATAAGTAGCTAAAATACTTAGTTCAATATCAGATACACTTTCCCCTAATAATTCCATTAGATCCTGGAGATATTCAGGGTCCTTATGATCACAGGTGTCACCATAGGACTCATCTTCTGTATTTTTAGATTGTTTGAGAAAGTGCATTTTTAATGTAATGTTCCTAATACATTTGTGGAGATCGGTGACTAAATCAAATGTATCTGCCCCATTAACTGGGTAGAAAGAGAGACCTTTAGCCAAGAGACTTATTTGATCATTATTGAGTTGAATATTGGATACATTAAAAACATTATCTATGAGGCCTCAAAGACCAAAAGGTCTAAGACGGCATCCTCTGTGGGATGGAGTAGTATAGGCCTGGGATGGAGTGGTGGCCTCTTGTGGACTTACTACATTCCCTTCACCTTTGATGCGGCAATCAGGAGTTTCCACCAATCTTAACTCAGGGAGCCTTTGCAAAATGGACGGAAGCCAGAGTAACAAGACTGACTGATGTTATTATGTATCTAGATAAAATACTACCCCATGGACACCTCAAGCAGAAATACAATTGGGGCAACAGAGAACAGTGGCAATACAGCAGCTAAATCACTATGTAAACAAACATAAGCAGAAACCCATTATTCTATGGAAATCCACACAGTTTGAGGCCATATTTACCTGTCTAGCAAATGGGTCATAACCTAGCGGCAATATAGAGAATGCTACTGGAGAGAGGTATGAATGCTAAAGAAAGTTGTAAGGCCTGAGAGAGGGACCTATGGCTGGAACTCACCACAAATGATTGGGCAAAAATCTGGGAGATTGCTACCTCATCCTCTATAGCGGTAAGGACCCTAGAGAGTGTCTATAAAATATTATTCAAATGGTACTACATGCCGGCCAGAGCTATTTCCCTGGGGAGTCTGATAGATGTTGGAGTGAGTGCTGTATAAACCTACCCTCCTACATATCTGGTGGAAATGCCCCAAAATCAAACACGTTTGGAGAATGGTGCTGGACAGAATACACAAGATCACTGGGGTAGAGTTCTCAGATATGACCCCTGGATTGTGTTGCTCATTAGGGATACAATACCCAACTACAAATAAAAAAAAGTCACTGGTGTAACACCTGCTCAACGTAGCTAGGGGGCTATCCCTCTGAAGAAGAAATTAAAGATGACACCTTCTGTAGAGACCTGAATGACCAAGATAGGGAATACATATAATATGGAGAATCTCACACATATAACACATGACACGCTATAGATTTGAAGTGATATGGATCCCTTGGGTAAACTTCACAGCCAATCCTGAAACCCCTCGCTCCCATAGACATCTCAAGAGGCAAAAACTGAATACAGGAACCAATGCTCAGGGAGCTGGAGAGGAGAGGGAGGTGGCAGAATTGGGACGGGTTATATGTAAGGACTTGGGAATCACCAGGAAATGGGAATTGACGAAGGAGGGACCACCGCTCCTGTTACATCTGAGGGGAGGCGTCCTCTGAAAGGGAAGATGTAGGTCTCATTTCTCTGAAAACCAAATACAATGCAGGGTGGCTGAGATGGGGGTAATTGTAATTGTGACAACAGTGATAAATGTACTTTTTAGTTTGTCTGTTAAGTAACTGTTACATATACTTTCCAGTTATTGTATGTATGTATCTATGTTTGTAAAAGTGTAAAAGTTGAAAACAAAAGTGCACCTATGTAAATATGTTTTAAAAAATAATATGATATCATACTGCTTTTGTACTTGCTGTATTCAAGTTTAATGATGTGACATAATAAAGAGAGAATTTACAAAAACATCTACGGTATTATTATTTTTCCCAGTTCCTCTTTACCTTCCTCTTTCAAACCTTTTTTCCGATTGTCTGTTGGGGTGTAAGGGAAGTCCCTGTATCCTCTCTACAGTTGAGTCCAGTGGTACCTTTACAAAACGTTCCTCATCTGTATACTGACGTTCCTTCAACTGTAAAATCTCTATTCCTCCTACATTATGTCTGTTTGCCATTAGTTTTCCTACCAAGTTATTGTTCAGTACTATTATTATTACCGTTATTGGTATGCGGTGGCATTTCTTCTGTAAGGGCTCTAGCATAAGATAAATGTGGCTTCTGTGGCTTCTGATCTGTGTTTAAATTCTCTGTTGTATGGACCCTTTGTTCCCCCTATCTTCCTTAAGTGAATTCCTGTAGTGTATAGGATGTCGAGACTAGTTTCTTTGGGGGGTTTTTTCCGTCATAATCTCTTTGGTCTCTAATACATTTCTTATGTTTGTTAATAATAATTTCTTTCTCCAAAGTGGAGACTCTTCAGTTGATATCATTATTGATATTCTGACAGAATGTTTCTTCTATGAAAGGTTCCAAATGCTTCTGAATATCTGTAATCTTAGCTTCACTCTCTTGTAATTTCCTTTCTCTGTACTTCACTAAAATAATCATTAGATAATATGAGCATTGATCTAGGGTTTCTTTCTATTCAGTGGTAAATTCTATATTCTGCATATCAAATGCAGTTCTTTAACTATTCTCAAGTCTCATGGTAGAATTTACATTGTACTACATTCCATCTTGCTTTCTCTTTATTTCTTATTTTAATGTGTAAAGCATGTGACAATGTATAATTCTACATTCTCAGTTGAAATGGCAATCTGATCTTGTTATAAATCTGTAAAAATCCAGATTCTGTGCAAAACAAAATGGCCACCTTTCAGTTTCAATCAATCCTTCAGTCAGTGTAACTCAGCAGCTACAATGTATCCTGATATTTCAACGGTAACATTATTGTTACAGTTGACAGCTCAAAGTGCTGGAAACATTGGAAACTAATTATCACTAACAGGAAAATGTTCCAAAAATCTTGCACTGCTGTGGAGGTGGGCTAAACCTGCTATAGAAATCAAAGGATGCTCAGTATATTAAAACTCATTAATACTGGCATTAAGAGTTGAATAAAATTAGTAAATATAAAACAGTCACTATTATCTAATACTACAGAACATATTGGGGATTTGGTAAACGCCAACCCACAGCCACGAAGACGCTTCTGCAGTGTAGATTGGTCGGGATAGGAGAGGTCAGGATGGTCAGTGATACTTGCCGAGGTCTGGATAAGAGAGGTACGGATCGTTGCAGGTACTTTGCCAAGGTCGGGATTTGAGAGGTGCGGATCGTCGTGGGAGAGCCGGGATCAGGAGCGGAGAGGTGCGGATGGTCGATGGTGAGCCAGGTCAGAAGCAGAGAAGAGCGGAATCCAAAAACAGGCAGGGTCAGGCAACGGAGATCAAGACAGGCAAGGCTCAGACAGGGGGCAAAACTGTGATGAACACAAAGCACATAAACCAAGTTTATGCTCAGCCAAAGGGTGAATGGAGAGCAGGGGAGAAGTAGCAGAGTAGCACCAATGAGAAGGCTGCAGGCAGGGGAATTATCAGTAATGTGTGTTGTGAGTGGTGGAGCAGGAGTCCAGTGCAGGTGTAGAATGCAGAGTAGATGCCAGGTTAAGAGTAGGTGTGTGTGCGCGCCCTGTGCCCGTGACATCACGTCGTTGGCGGAGTCTGAGGACAGGACCAGCGGAGCTGGCTTTAAAGTTGGTGCGGGGCTGGCACGCGCGCCTAGGCTGGTGTTCTCACCACCACAAGTGTGTGTGTGCCACATCTCAGCGATGCTACGCTGCTGGTAGAACCTGGGATATGGAGCAGTGGGGCCGGCACCCATGTCAGTGCGGGGACCTGCGTGCGTTCCTGGGTGGACGAACGGCATGAGCACGAGATGCGGAGCGCGCCGAGACTACCTGGGTGGGAAGTGGTGAGTAGTTGCACCGGCGATTTTCACGGATCCTCACACAGAAACAGTAGGAGGGCGTTCTGGTAAGTGTGTCACCAAGGGGCCAAGGTTAATTGTGTGCTTTTCTAACAATGTTTTAAAGACTGCCCATTTATCTTCTTCATTTTTCCCTGCAAAAACATCATCCCTATGTATTACTTTAGATTAGTCCTCAGTTTATTAAAATCTCCCTTTCTAAAATTGAAGGTCTTTGTTAAACCCAAGTAATCTGTTTTTTTGATCATTTATTTCAAATGAGACCATGTTATGATCAACATTTCCAGCACTTGAATATTTGCTATTGTTTCTACATTGTTTGATATTATCAAATCCAGTATTGCCCCTCTACTGGTTGGTTAATCAATAATTTGGGTCATATAATTGTCTTTAAGCACCCCCAAAAAACTGTTTCCTTTTGTTGCTAATCTCATTGCCCCAGTCTATGTCTAGATAATTAAAATCACCCATTATGCAAACATGACCCAGTTTTGATGCCTTCTCCATTTGCAAAAGTATTTTAGCTTCCTCAATTTCACAGATATTTGGTGGTTTATAGTATATCCCTACAAACATTTTGTTTGTACTTTTACCTCCACTGCTAATTTCTATCCACAAGGTCTCTACATTTTCATCATTCCCTTCATAAACATCATCCCTTATAATAGGGTTTAGATCCGGTTTAACATAAACATACTCCACCTCTTCTATTTGCTCAATCCTTCCAAAAAAGGGAATAACCCTCTAAATGAACTGCCCAGTCATTAGTTTCATCCTACCATATTTCAGTAATGCCTATGATGCCATACTGCTCCCTTGTAGCTGTTAATTCAAACTCCCCTATTTTATCTGTCAGGCTTAAATAAATCACAAAGAAAAAAAAGTATATGTATACCAGCAATATAGTCAATATGGATTTAAAAGGTGGTGCGTGACCGTGTGCCCAAGCTTAATATAATAGGATATATACAATTAAAATATACGCATACAAACAGCAAAATAAATGCTTGTATCAATATGCGTATCTTTCTGTATTAGAGGTTGTACCTTAAAAGTTGTATATAACTATAAATAGGTATAGAGGAACCTCGCTCAACCTAAATAATTTAGGTGGGTGCTACATAGAGATAATTGAGAACAGTATCAGTGTACCAAAGAGATACACAGGGAGAGAAATCCTATATATATATATATATATATATACTGTATAGTGCACACCATGGATTAGTAAATGTTTGACTTGAGATAATTAGTAGTAAGTAAAATGTAGCTTTTAAACATAAGCTTTTTATGGCCGAGTACAAAAATAAATGTGAACCATAAAATAAAGTATGTACTGTAGTAAAACTACCTATTCAGTTTACAATACGTGGAATGAGTACAAAAGTGTTAATATAATACAGTGACAAAAAATGCTAAAAGTTTATCCCCTGGGGGGAAGTCTGTCTAGATGCTGGTGTAAATTAATTAGCAGGGTATTGCGTATGTCAGTTGTATTGACTGTGCAGCATATTAACCACCTTCATGGAACGCATGACGAATAATTATGGCTTATCAAACTAGTGTACATCTTTGGAACACAGCCAAAATAAACTCCATGGCTGAAAACAATTAAATACGCTCAATAAGCTGTTAGCCAATCAATCACTTGCTTTATACTGTAAACCAAAGTGCTGGCTGTGAAATCCAGCAGGGATACACACTGCAGTTGGAACTACAGGCAGTCCTCGGTTATCCGACACAATGCGTTATTCAAAATGGCGTTGGATAGCGAAACGTTGTAAAGCGAAACACGTTTTCCCATAGGAACACTGTTTAAATGAAAGGTTACGTTCCTGAAGGCATTTTTAATGCTAAAATACACAAAATATTTTACGCAGACAATAAGATATGCAGCACACACATAAATTATATAGTGTATATACTGTATTATATATATAATATAACATAATATATAACATAATATAAAAATATAATATTTATATAGTATAATATATATATATTATATACACATAAACAACTTTGCAAAGCGTCGTAAGAGCGTTGGATAAGCCGTTTTGGCGTTGTAAAAATGAATATAGGTATGCATTGCATAGCGTTGGATAAGCCATTCGTTGTAAAGCGAAGCGTTGTAAAACGAGGACTGCCTGTACTGGAGCATCAGTGAGCACTAACTGTATCAATTCAAAATAATCACTACAATCAAACAGTTTCTAATTCGCAGTGTATATATTATATATATTTTATTTTTTCAGCACTTCATGAACAAAAAGTAACAAAGCAACACACTAAGGTGTCTTTTGTTCAAATTGATACACTGCTCACTTATCCTCTCCAGTAGTTTCTATTACAATGTGTATCCCTGCTGTATTTCACAGCCAGCACTTTGCTATATAAAGCAAGTGATTTATGGGCTAACAGTGTATAGAGCGTATTTAATTGTTTTCACCATAGAGTTTATTTTGGCTGTGTTCCAAAGCATGTACACTAGTTTGATAAGCCATAATTATACGTTATGTTTTTCAAAACAACTAAGGCGGTTAAAGGAGCAATCCAAGTCGTTTTTTCTTTTCTTCATTTTTTAATACAGGATTGAAGCAGGGGGTCTCCGGAGTTGAACCCCATTCGTTTCAGCTCTGGGAGACCCGCTGCTGGCAGAGATACATACCTTAGGGGGGTTCCGGTATCTCCTGCAGTTTTCAGCTCCCTCATCACGTCGGCCAATAGGAAGCCACACTGGATGACATCACAGCTTCCTATTGGCCCACAGGGCCCGGAAGCTTTGAAAATCAGCCATATAGTGAACCCTTAAGTGGCTACCGGCACCCACTACGGAGGTAAGTTCCTCTGGACTCAGGGGGTGCCCGGAGCTGAATTTAATGGGGATCAAGTTCTGGAGATCCCATGTTTCAATCCTGTATAAAAAAAAATGGGGAAAATAAAAGTCTTGAATTGCCTCTTTAATATGCTGCTCAGTCAATACAACTTACATACGCAATATCCTGCTGATTAATTTACACCAGCAGCTAGACATATGTCCCCCCAGAGGATAATCTTTTAGCATTTTTTGTCACTGTATTATATTAACACTTTAGTACTTATTCCACGTGTTGTAAACTGAATAGGTTACTTTAATACATACTTTATTTTATGGTACACATTTATTTTTGTACTCTAACATAATTAAAGCTACATTTTACCTACTACTAATTATCTCAAGTCAAGCATTTACTTTTACTGTGGTGTGCACTATATATAGGATTTCTTTCTCTGTGTATCTCTTTGTTACACTTCTACTGTTCTATATAACAATATCAGTTAAAAAAAACAATTTGTAAGGCAGAATGGTGATAGGAATGAGACCTGTCTAGTAGGCCAAATAACCTGCAAATTATGTAGCGACAGCCATGGAAAAATGAGTGTGACCTAAAAATGCAATGTACAGTCGAGGTCAACAGTTTAAGTCTCTTTATAGCCCTGAATTGTTGACATTGTTAGTAGTACAGTCTCCTCAGTAACTTGGCCTTAGGAAAGGATTGTTTCATTGATAGCTTCCACTAAGGTGGCACATTCCTTAGCACAAGTTGACAGGTCTTTTCTTATAACACTCAAGTTCAATTAAGTTCCCTGATGCTTCAGAGTCAAGCATAGCCATTCTGGGATCGCCACATCTCCTCTTGTAGTTTAAGTGGGAAAAATAAGTGGGACTGTCTCAATGAGCTGGACTAGATGCAATTAATGTGGTGATCAGGCTGGATGGGGAATTTGCTTATACTGCCCAGCTCAAATTCCCTCTGTTGAGCCAGGCTTTTCCATCTTCTGACAAGCCCTCTTAACCTTTGCAGGTGTTAGGTCAGGTAGAGACATAGGTGGATATTCTAGTAGCTCCAAATATGTCATTGCCATACTGCGTGGTTTGGCATTCTCAGAAGTTGCAGAATTAAATATGACCAAAAAAAAAACATATTCTTTATGCAATAAAGTCTATTGCAAATCATTTAAAGCAAGTCTTAAAAAAATGTCAACACGGGTGGTTTAACAGTCAATGCACACTGGTTTTTCTTGTGGGACAACAGATCAAACACATTATATAAAGTATCTATTTTAGACAGCATGTCTCTGTGCTTTGAGAAGTCAGGGAGAGAAAGACTGGGCTAGGAGTTTGCAGGTAGTATTGTTTGCAGGGCCGCCGACAGGGGGGGGACAGCCGCGACAGGTGTCCTGGCCCGGTGTCTGCGGGGGGGCCCGGCCGGCACTGCAAGTTTGGCTCGACCTCTGGCCAGACCCGGCTGTCAGTCCTCTCGAAGCCGGGCTCCGGCTCTCCCTTAGCTGCAGGCCTATTCCTTACTCTGTTCCATGCCGAGCTTCCAAAGCTGGTGCGTGACAGTCCTCTGACGTCAGTGTGCCAGAAGTAAGCTTGACCCAGGGGGTGTAAATTTGAAATCTGTCTGCAGCCCTGATTGTTTGGAGAGATTTGTTTGTGATTTACTATTGGCTTGTCTTTTGTAATTATATATTTTTTGTTGCTATTATTGTCTTGTGTTACGCTTGTGCTCCCCACACAAGCGCAGGGAAAGGGAGGGACCCGATAGCGAGGTGGGGAATCCGCAGGAGAGACGAAAGGGAGTGAATTGCCGCGCAGCTGGCGTGGAGAGTAGCAGCAGGTCTCTGGAAACATGGTGACACAGGCCTCTGCATGGAGGGTAGCAGCCGGCCTCAGGAAATCAGGAACGCAGGCCTCTGCATGGAGATTAGCAGCAGGCCTCAGGATACTCAGGTACTAATAACGAGAACTAGAGAGGAGCAGGGGAGGTAGAGTCCAGAGCACAAGGTAACAATAGAATTGCTTCTTGGAGGATGTCCAGCCTCCTTAAAGGCATAGTGCCAGTAACAGAAGAGTGCAGCAAATACTAAGTTCAAACTAAGGGTTGTTTAGTTGAATACTTTGGCCAAGGTAATAATAAAACAATGCAGTGACCCGGCGCTAGAGATAACAACAATACCCCAGTCCAATGTAATGTCCATATAGAATGGGAAAGTTCTCCTAATGTTCCAATTGCAAACGGAGTGGTGAATCAATTGCTAGCTGGTGTTTCAAATTTCCTCCTGCAGTGGAATATACAAGGGAAAAGAAACCATTGCGCAGCCACAAGCACCAACAGACGGTTCAAAAGGGTTTAAAAGTAATCAACTTACAAAAGTAATGTTGCTATGTTCATTTCAGAGAATCTGTGCTTTTACCAACGTCTTCTCCTGGACTTCACGAATCCCCCGTGTTGTCAGTCTTAAGTCAGCTCACTCTCCTGTTAACTCACAGCCTGATCACTCAATGGTAATCTCAGTGGGTTCCCAGAAAGGAAATGACATAGGAGATGATGGTGCAGATTGCTAAAAAAAACTTTAATAACAGTAAGAAACAGCCAAAGGCTTACTCACATAAACCAGGCTGTTGCAGAACAACTTACAATGTGCCGTCCGCAGCTTGTTACAGGTGGGGGGTGATGCACACTGGGCTGAACGCGCTCTCACTGCTCTCAGTTCCAGTGCCTGACGCAGGTCTCAGCGCAACTAACTGACGTCACGCGATGGCGCCCCCTCCACTCACTCTCCTTGCTACCGGACACCTCAGTCTCTCAACTCTTCCTTCCCCATCAGTCTTCACTATACCATTATTAGTATTACACATGACCGGAGGCGTCAGAAACATAGTACACAGATAACAATTGTCTCATATGATTATCATTGTACAAATACTCATCAGAGAAAGACACGTCAAGTAGATCTACAGGAGAAATACCAATGATCTGTATCTGAACTCTGTTTGACTGGTTATCTAAACCACAATAACTGTATATGTACAACTTTCATTTAGGGGATTCTATATACACCCTATTTCGGCTCTATATTTACATTTTAATCATTTATGTGCAGTGTTCGACAAATCACCCAAAAATCTACTCGCCATCTAGTCCCGCCCCTAGTCCCGCCCCCAACCCCGCCCCTAGTCCCGCCCCCAACCCCGCTTTAAAATAAAATATATAAATAAAATACATTTAATAAATTCCTAGTCAGAACAACATTCATTTTTGACATAAATGTATTTATTGTATTACATTATACTACAATTAGGCCTTGTTACGTGTGTGTGTGCGTAAATTTCAGATCTAGAAATAAAAGCCAGATGTGAATGACTAGTTTCCTGAACCTCTTAACCAGTGTCTGGATGCCCCCGCTTCACAATATCTTAAGCAGTAATCGCGCCTGGGATCTTACCTGATCCGCAGTCCCTCAATGTCCAGGTACCTCATTCCCGCAATGTTACACATTGGAGGGGATGTGTTCCCTACCTGTCTTCTGGGTTAGGGGGGATTCCGATATCTTCCGTGTGAAGCTTGAGTCAGATCTGGAAGACAGCAGTATAGGTTATTTCGGTGTGGTATAGGGCAAGTTCGATATATAGGGTAAATAAGAGATCCAGAGTGTGGGGGGGTTAGAGAGATAGAGGGAGAGAGAGAGTGGGGGGGAGAGAGAGAGTGTGTGGGGGGGGAGAGAGAGAGAGAGTGTGTGGGGGGGAGAGAGAGAGAGTGTGGGGGGGAGAGAGAGTGTGGGGGGAGAAAGAGAGAGTGGGGGGAGAGAGAGAGAAGAGAGAGAGAGAGAGAGAGAGAGGGGGGGGGAGAGAGAGAGTGGGGGCAGAGAGAGAGAGAGTGGGGGGGAGAGAGGGGGGAGAGAGAGGGTGTGGGGGAGAGAGAGAGGGTGTGGGGGAGAGAGAGGGTGTGGGGGAGAGAGAGAGGGTGTGGGGGAGAGAGAGAGGGTGTGGGGGAGAGAGAGAGGGTGTGGGGGGGGAGAGAGAGGGTGTGGGGGGAGAGAGAGGGTGTGGGGGGAGAGAGAGGGTGTGGGGGGGAGAGAGAGGGTGTGGGGGAGAGAGAGAGGGTGTGGGGGGGAGAGAGAGGGTGTGGGGGAGAGAGAGGGTGTGGGGGAGAGAGAGGGTGTGGGGGAAAGGGAGAGTGTGGGGGGAGAGACACAGAGGGGAGAAACGGTGGGTGACACACACAGAGGGTGGGTGATACAGAGAGAAGGTGACTGACTGACTGGGGGGGGGTGACTGACTGGGAGGGGGGGGTGACTGACAGGGGGGGTGACTGACGGGGGGGTGACTGACTGGGGTGGTGACTGACTGACTGGGGGGGTGGTGACTGATTGGGGGTGGGGTGACTGATTGGGGGGGTGGTGACTGATTGGGGGGGTACCTCTGGTGTCACACACATACACATGCTCACATACACTTGCTCCCATACACATGCTCCCATACACATACACACACATACACTTGCTCCCATACACATACACACATACACTTGCTCCCATACACTTGCTCCCATACACTTGCTCCCATACACACATACACTTGCTCCCATACACTTGCTCCCATACACATACACACATACACTTGCTCCCATACACATACACACATACACTTGCTCCCATACACATACACACATACACATGCTCCCATACACATACACTTGCTCCCATACACATACACACATACACTTGCTCCCATACACTTGCTCACACACACACACACACACAGGGGGGGAAGGAAAGGCCACGACCAGCACCACCACCACGCTCCTCCCCCACCCACCCCCCGCTCGTGGGGGGGGGGCAGGCCGACACCCCCCCCCCCCCCATACCTCACGCGGGCATATTGGAAGCTTTGGGGAGGCAGGGTGGGTGGGAGGCACGTGGCGAGGTATCCCCCGCAGTGGCCGCCACTACCCTGCTCCCCTTGCCGGCATTTCTTCACAGTGCGCGGCCAAGCAGCTTTGCAGACTGCTTCTTCCCCCCAGCCCGCGGCGGCATGAAGCTAGCTGGCGGGGAGGTGGCAGGGTAGGTGGGAGTCACGTGGTGAGGGCCGAGTCCCCGTCCCCCCCCGCACGCCAAACGGGCTGCCAGCAGTGGGGACCTCCCGCCCGGGGCAGCGATCGGTGGATCGAGGGGGAAGGGGACAGGAGCAGGGGACAGGAGGAGGGGAAGGGGACAGGAGCAGGGGACAGGCGGAGGGGAAGGGGACAGGAGGAGGGGAAGGGGACAGGAGCAGGGGACAGGCGGAGGGGAAGGGGACAGGAGCAGGGGACAGGAGGAGGGGAAGGGGACAGGAGCAGGGGAATGGAGGAGGGGAAGGGGACAGGAGCAGAAGAAGGGGACAGGAGGAGGGGACGGGGACAGGAGGAGGGGACAGGAGAGCTGCCGCGGTGGGGAGTAGGGAGCCATGTAGGGACCAGGGGGATCGCAGGTAAGGAGCAGAGGGGCCGCAGCATGGCGAGTACTTACTCTTGATGTCCGGGCAGAAAGAATGGCCGCTCGTTGGGGGCGGGCTCATATAGAGCCTGGCCGCGCGCCCACAAATCCTGGGAGCGCGCGCCAAACAGCAGTCAGGTAGGGAGTTTTTTTTTTTAGTTTTTTTTTTTTTTTTTAAGCGCGAGCAGGGAAATTTCAGCGCGAACGGGGGAAATTTAAAAAAAAAACACGTGTGCTGCTTGGGCCAATGTTTACTCGCCTGGGGGTTAAATCCACCCGCCCCGGGCGAGTAAATGTATAGGATTGTCGAACACTGTTTAGGTGTATTAATAAAATTATTTTAACTGTCTACATTCAGTCACACAGTTTGACCTTGATATAATTCAATTCTGGTCTGCAGTGCGCTATTATTTGGGACCTTCCAAGTGTGTTCTGTTTAGCCAACATAGCACACCCAGTTAGATTTATTCTATTCATTCACTGGCAGCATGCCTAGGGGCTCTGAGCAAGGTTACCCACATCCTACTACAATTTGACATAACACTTAAATTTTGCTCCTAAATACTTGCATAAAATAGCTCATCAGTGGCACTCCTACTCACTCCTTCACACCCACTCCCCTAACCCCCACTCTCCCTCCCTCGAAGTTCTTAAAATGTTTATTGATACACACTTCATAGTCTAAACCTACATGATCTCCACATTTCTGCTCCTATCCACAGAGAGGACAAAACGCTCTAAAAGAGCCAAATATGGTCTGACATATGTGACCAGGGCTCCAGTCTTGGCGTGGCAAGGAGATGCACTGAAAATTGCAAAACAAGATATTCTGGCATTAAGCGGAAGTTGAAAGGATGGCCTGAGGCACGGTGTTATGTCGCTGGCACCAGAGATGGTCCCCCTCGTCCTCTGCACCTCAGCCCAGTGAAATAGAGGATCAGCGCCATGCTGTGTCTGGATGTGGTCTATGGTCTCCAAGTTGACCGGGACATTGAACATTCTGAACCAGAGGCCGGTGAGTACTCCAACATTAATAAAGATAGTCTTTTTGCTCTTGCCAATACAGTTGATAGCAGTTATTGATTAACAGTAGGGAGACTGATGTACACTAGTGCCACATCACTCAAAATCCTCAAATCATAGTCCTATGTATGTATTATTTTTTTCACTGGTCTACATATTGATTGATGCCTAATTTTACAAACTACATTTTTGGGGGGGAGAAAACTTAAACTTACAGTACATGAAGTCCAACATGGTCCTCAACTTGGTGTAGCTGGCATACATGTAACTATATCAGGGACTTACCCCTGTTTTAGAGAAAAGCTGCCTCAGAGCTCTGAATCCAGCATGGAGCTGGTTATCTGCAGCCACTCAATTAGCCAGTCTCCACCTGGACTAATCAGAGCTCTGTGAAAAAGCGCCATGTGAGACACAGGAGGGAGATTTTCATTGGCACACAACGTGCTGACATGAGGAGAGAGTCTTGAAGCACACAGGAGGACTGCGTGCTGACACCAAGACCTCTATACCTGGACACAAAGATTTCCATAGCACACAAGGTGTATGTATGTATGTATATTATTTTTTGGGGGTGGTAACTAGCTTAGCTAGCCACACAGTTAGAAAGGGCTGGAGTAAATGTTTAGTTATTCTCCAAAGTGAAGTAGGCCTTTATTTAGTTTTTTTTGTATGTTTTGCCTTGTTAAAGGAACATACTCAAAGCCAGGATTTAATACCACACTAATCGGTCTCCATTAAATGTAAGTATGCACACATCTCTTACAGTAACCTTTTCAAGATACAATAACATAGTTAAGACAGCATGCACCAAAATGCTAAGTGTCAGTTGTAGAACAGCGGTGCACAGTTAGTCCTTGGGCATGGTCAGCGCGTAAGCGCTGACCCGTGCTGAGGCGCGCTTGTACTTGCCTGTGAGCCCCTACAGCCGCAATGAGAGCGGCTTTAGTAGGGGCTCGCCTACGCTTCCGCGCGCTTGGTAAATGTTAAAATCAAGCGTTTGCCGGATCGCAGGGCCGGTCACGTGAGAGGTTCGCCCAATGAGGGCGAACCAGCTCCGTGACGTCACTGGCCCGCATGCCGACACGACCCCGACACTCCCACGGACAGCGCAATGTCTTAAGGCCAGGGAAAGCACCCGCTTTCCCTGAGCCTCAGTGCGCCTCCACACGCCAGCAGGAACCCTGGCCGAAGCCTTAGTCACAAACAACATAATATCTAGTTAGTGCTTACAGACATGAGTTACCTGGATTGTAACAGTATTGCTCATAGAATGAGACGCTTTCAACACACAACTTTGACCCTGAATGACAAATTTTCTAATTATCAAAATCACTTTACAATGTCACATTGTACTACCTACAGCTTGGAAGACATGACAGAATCAGGGACATATATTAATTAGTTCAATATACATGGTTACAACAGGCAAGGAAAGGTCTGTTTACATCTTTAAATGTAAGTAGCAATATTCTAAAATTATATCGTATGTGTACATAGAGCCATCACACAGACCAGGCTCTGCATATGAAGAGATGGTTGTACTAAACTTGGAGGTCATCACCATGGATGTGGGTGAAGGAGCAGGAGCTCCCTGTGCACCTCCACTGGCTGCATCGTCACCGCCTTGACAAAGCATAGGCGGGGAGAGAGGGCATTACTCTGAGCAATGCGTATCAAAATCCAGGACAGTCGCCACCAATATAGGTAGCTCATGGCAATCTGGCCTCAATTGGTATAGTCCATCAACAGCATGCCAAACCAGATGGTCTGCATATTGCAGCAGGCTATTGAGGTCATGCGCCCTCTGTCCCGTTTAAGCACATGGTCGGCATCATTGGCCACTGGATGGTCTGGCCACTTAATCACCCCTCCCTTCATCAGTCCAGCATATGCATGCTGGCTTCTCGAGGCAGCGTGGAGGGCGAAGCGACCATGAGAATAGTTTCTGCCGAAGGCGCATTAGTATTTAAGTCTTGAAATTTTAGTTTTGTGTTATTTTTATTCAGTTCCACAGTTATATATAAAATTAGTTCTATTTAAAAAAAAAATTGTGAGAATTTTATTTCAATTCTAAGCACTTACACAACAGCAACAAAATTAAATGTTAATAAGCAATATATTGTCATATTAGCACATCAACAGAATATAACTACATATTCATGTTATATATCATATCTATTGTAGTTAAGGAAGAAGTACACATGACCTAATGCTTGACAGCATGTGAAGCAATGTTATAATACTTATACTTAATAAGACATACTTGAAAATGAGTGGTAAGTCTCAATGTATTACCTCCTGGTAAAATATTTTATAAAAATAAATAAATAATTATATATACACACATATATATTCATACATACATATATACACAATGGCTGTTTTGCACATCTAACTCAAGAAGACAACCACATTTTTGCACACATGTAATAAAATGTGTGCTTGGTACAACAAAAACATGGTCTAAAGGTACATTACACATTGTAGGCCTTTATTGTAGCTGACACTCACGCATGACAATTAGATATTTGAGAACATTTGAAAAAGGTTACAATACATCAGTAATATTTGCAAGTAATACACCAAGAGAGTAAATCAAAACAACATCTGTAATAGAAGTGTGTTGCTTATTAGCTGCCTCTGATGCATACTTCAACCAGAACACAATAAATGGCTAATTATATTCCTGTTCGATAATAATAACAGAGTACATTTGAGAAATGTCAAGTGTACATTTATACATATAATCATAAAGTTGACGAACAATGATGCATCAGGAGGATGAAGGTCCATAAGGCAACTAACACTCCGAAATTGCATTCCTGCATCAAAACAGAGTGTATAATTATTATAAACACACATCACTCACCTCTTTCTCCCTCCCTCTTTGCCCTCTGTTTATTCTCCCACTCCCTCTGTGTCTCCAACTTCACTCCCTGCCCTACTTATCCTATAATGTTGATAATTTGGTGAAAAACCGCTTATATGTATTAGTGTGGGAGCCTTATAAAGTACATGTAGTAAGTAGTTCACAAGTTAATCAGAGGAATATGTGAATACAGTAGCTTGCAATATGAATTGTGTGTGGCGGAATTTAATTTACTAACGGAGTAGATTTTCTAATAGTAATATGTGGTGCCTAAAGGCTGTTCAAGAGAACGTGTATTAGGGATATGGATTCTCACAGTTTAATATAATGACTGTGGGAGTCCTGACAACTGTAGTAAAAGTGTATTAAGTTTACACTTTATGACCAACTGTACTGATTATATTCCCTTATCTTTCTATTGCTGAAGTGGTCAATCCAAGTTTAGCAATATGGGGGGAGGGGAGGGCAGAATTGCGGCCTTCAGACAATAGAATTCCTGGAATATCATCAGGCTTGGACATTCCAGCTTTCTCTTGGTGACCTTGCCGGTTATATTTCAAGTCCATGGGCATATATAAAGTTTTGTGAGTCTGCAAACATGCAGTAAATACATATTTATATATACGGAAGGGGTGGTGGGTACACTTCAGAGGACGACCAATCAGATCGACTCCCAGGTTCAGGTAGGATGTAACCCAGCCCTTTAAATATCAAATGATGGCTCAAGAAAGACATATTTAACAGTTACTCATTCTAAAAGTTGTGACCCTTATCGGCAAAAAAAAATTAAAAATTGTTTGGTCTGGTTCAATAGCTACACTCTTTATTGTATTTTAAAAAAGTATGTGCACTCGACCAAAAGGTGGGTCAAGTTACCCCATACTTCCGCCCATTGAGTGCAATGGTAGTAAAGAAGTGTAAAAGGTTTACAGTGTTTCCTTAATCTTGGCTTATATGGATACATGGAGTCCACCTTCTACTTTATACCAATGAGCTTTAATCACATTATAAGGCACTATAGCATTTGACCAGCCTACAAATTGGACTTTTTAAAAGTGACATTAAGTAGTGTGTGCATGTTTGCATGCTGTTACCTAAATCAACAATATAGCCATTGAAGTTTCAAATGTCATGCAGCTCTCTAAGGACAATTACTTATTTGGCCAACAGCCTTCACTTACTTTGCGATCCTTTTGATTTTTCAGAAACCTCTTCAGAACCGTCTGAAGATACATCAACATGACGTTCCACCAGCAGGTCACTAATCCTGTTCAGTGATTCTGAACATTATGAGCAAGTTGAGCAGAGGGATGTGGCTTCTTCGGTGGCTGAACAAACCGTAAAGGAAACACACAGCAGCTGTCCATGTATGACCCGCGAAAGCTTCAGGTCCTCAAGTGGTTTTCTCAATCTAGGGAGGAGGAAGAGGAGAGGTTTTTTTTACCAGACAAAAGCGATGCCACCAGGAACGCATGGAGCTGGAAAGAGCCATCAAAAAGTGAAGTAAATGACACCAATACTACTATGAAAAAGATGCAGGAATACCAGGAAAGAGGCCACAGCTACTGATAGCAAAGATTGTATTGTATGTCTTTATTTATATAGCGCCATAAATGTACATAGCGCTTAGATGGAGCAAAGATGCTACTGATAGCATTGCAGGAAACCTTATAAGAAATGTGCAGCATTTAAAAAAGAGAGAGAAAAGCTGGGACGAAAGGAGCAGATAAATGCAGGGAAGCATCAATATCAACCCATGCTATTAAGTATGCATCCCCAAAAAATACCTGGTACTTCGCACCGGGGGACCATGTCCACGACTCATGCCAGGCCACCAATTGTTGTAGGCCCAACAACGCTTAGGAAAAAATTATGTACAATTTTGGACTACAATCAATAAATTTTACAAATTTTGTATCCCCCAATTTGACGATATTGACTTGTTTATCCACCTACATTATTAGGTTCATCCACATAAGTAGCTAAATATTTAGAATTAATGATGCTGCACAAATCAAGGAAAAAATTATCCCCAAATTACTTTGTTTAAGATTAAATAGTCGTCCCCACATTGTGGACTAATCTGTCAGTATATTATCTCAAATGAGTAGCATTCAAATGTATGTACATGTAACTCTCCTTGCCTGGCACTAAAAGGAGTTTACATGCACCAATATTTACATGGCACTGCACCGTTTCAATTACCTTATGAGAGTGCTGGATCTGCATAGGTTGGGGTTGTATGCAGGTGTAGTAATGATGGGTACAAAAACCAAACCGGATAAGCACTGAAAAATTAAATCAAAGAAAATTAAGAATTTATGTTTTGCTTTTGGTCTCACAAAGTTTCTTCTTTAATGTAATCAAAGCAGCAATACAGAAAAATTCAGCACACACAGGGAGAGGACATGTTAGCAGACACAAGCTGTTACAGTATATGTGTCCAATAGAGCAACTTTTCAAGGCTCCCTGGACCCTTCTTCAGGTTTGTGCACATATAGTGTGTGTCTGCTAACATTTCCTCTCCCTGTGTGTGCTGATATTTTTTCTGTATTGCTGCTTTTGATATACAGCAGGGCCCCGCTCATACGACGGGTTTCGTTCAAGGCCGCCGCCGTAAAGCGGAAATCGCTGTAAAGCGGAGCCCTACTGTACTGTATTGTACCTTTGAAAACAGATGCAGAGCTGTAAACTGACTGTTTCACTGACAAATGGCATCTGACAAGGAGTTGCGAACGCACTAAAACTGTTGTTTAGTGACAGCCGGATACTTTGCTGCTGTGCACGTCATGCCGAAAATCGCCAGAAAAACATAACAAGCGCTGAACCTAATGAATATGAGTATAACTTGGGAGATGCGGTATGAGTGGAACGCTGTAAAGCGGAGCGCCGCAAAGCGGGGCCTTAGGCCTGGGTCCCGCTGCGCTCGTTGGCGCGGGCGGCCACACGCGAGTTCCCCACCAGCAGGGGAATCCTTGCGAGCCGGTCCCGGTCCCCACTGGCTGCACAGCTGACTACACGCTGTGGCGCGTCAGCCGCTAGGAGACACAAGAGAATGGTGTTTCCTAGCTTCGACGCGTCACGTGGTGTGGCTGTGAGCCAATGGGGAGGGGAGGCTTCGGGAGGAGGAGAGGCTTCGGGGAGCGGGGAGGAGTGTGGAGTGAAAGCAGCGTGAGTGCCTGTCTGTGTGTGTGTCTGAGTGCGTGAGTGCCTGTCTGTGTGTGTGTGTGTGTGTGTGTGCCTGAGTGCGTGAGTGCCTGCCTCTGTCTGTGTGTGTGTGTGTGTATGAGTGCGTGAGTGCGTGCGTGCGTGTGTGTGTGTGTGTATGAGTGCCTGCGTGTGTGTGTTTTTTTTTACTTACCTGCAGCCCGTGGCAGCCCGTGGAGGGAGGGGGGGGGGACAGAGTAGCGGGTCCCTCCGCTCAAGCCACGCCCCCCCTCCCTGTCAATCCTCCCCGTCAATCCTCCCCTCCCTGTCAATCCTCCCACTCCCGCCCACCTCCCGCTCCTCCCCCCCACGTCATGGCCGCGCCCCCTCACGTCATGGCCGCACCCCCCCGACCCGTTTGGCCACGCCCCCCCGCTCCTACTGAAGTTTCCTGTAGACCGCAGATCGCGGTACAGTGAGTTGCACGCGCCGCCGGCAAGCAAGCCAGCCGTGCGGACGCGTGCAACGGGACCTTAGCCTTACTGTATTACTGTATTAAAGAAGAAACTTGGTGAGACCAAATGCAAAACATAAGTCCTTCATTTTCTTTGATTAGATTTTTGAGCAACAAAAACTTGCCGAGGCAGGTGAAAAAGACCCCTATTAGAAACAGCACTCACCGGAGTAATGATGTGTGATAAAGTTAAAACATAACCTTTAATGGTTGTAATTATTAAAATTTTAAGTTGGACACAACACAAATAACAAACACCACATAGACGAATGATCACTAATCTAGTGATATGGAGTAAAAAACTATTAAATGAGTACTCTCTAGAGGTCTATAATTAGAAGTATATATATTGTAAACTCTGGACCAGGGAACCGGGGTATCTAAGTCAGGTAGAAAAATGCTAGATCGCAATGTCCAATGTCCAATAATAATGCATTTGGACACGTAGGTACATTCAACCTATTGTGACATTAGATGCATAACTGGTGTACATGTTGGGTCAGTAATCATAAAGGGTGATTGACAGTAAGCCCCCTTTTAGATTTTTTTTTTTTAAAGAGTAAAACAAGCAACGCCGTTTGGTAGCTATAAGGTCACTTAGTGGCTCTATTAATGTGGGTATATTCCCAAAGGGGTGATTAATTCACACAGTACATACGAATATAGTAATGTATACCCCTTTAATTGGGCTGTAATTAGGACCCAAGGTTAGCAAGAGGCACTCGCTGAGACCCAAACACAATGTGTCAAAAATCTCTAAGCACCTTGATTATGCAGTCAATAAGTATGCATAACTAAACAAAATTGATGTGTGCATATAGAACTGATTTAATGGTCAGCTGATTCTGCAATCAATGAGTATGCATAACTAAACAGATAGGTGTGTGCATATAAAGTGGATTGTGTGGTCAACGTGGTGTATTGATAAACACCTCATGCTGAACCACCCATAAAACCACTATTTAGATATTTAATACACTATCGTCTACGTGGTGTTTGTTATTTGTGTTGTATCCAACTTAATTTTAATAATTACAACCATTAAAGGTTATGGTTTGAACTTTATCACATATCATTACTCCGGTGAGTGCGGTTTCTAATAGGGGTCTTTTTCACTTGTCTCGGCAAGTTTTCGTTGCTCAGTATACCTATACCCCTGGCACCACCAATTTAACATAGATTGTAGCAAGAGCTTCCCATCTCTCCCTCTCCTCTTATTTAATTCAATTTGAGTGCTGACCCTGTATTGTTTATGGTCTATATTTGTATGCATCTTGCGGTATAGATGCAGCAACTTAGCACGTCTAGCTGAATTATATTAGACAGATGGAGTGCTAGCTAGTTCATTCTTTTTTTTTTTTTTTTTTTTATGTAATATTTTCGGGTGCCAGGAACTTTCTTAGTACAATCAATGAGCCTTTATTACTCTACATTGACACAGCTTTGATTTGCAGGCACATATTTATACAGTATACAGTCTATTTCCTTTTCCCTCACATTGCTTGTACTGTTTTAAAGAGTTTCCCAAGGTGCCCTTGCTTAACACCCTAGGGAGGTAAGGACACTTGACTTTATCTGGATTACATGACCTGTCCCACGTTTTGCATAAGGTCTGTTACGCACGGTCATTGTGAGCCCTGGCCAACTTAATGCTGTCAAGGGATCCATGTCCCGCTTTTACGCCGGTGCTGCCCGCAGACCAGACCCGTCCCCTGAGCTGAAGGGGGAAGTGGTAATACACACACCCGCAGCAAAGGGAGCGTGTCCGGAGTGTTGTATTAAGTGTTGCCAGGCCAGGTGTAGTAAGGTAGACAATACTTGCCGGTACCGGTTGTAGAGATAGAGTGAAGAATGCCTTGCCGAGGTCAGGAAGTGGAGAGTGGAGATAGGTCGTAGTCCAAGCCGTGTTCAAGGGGTTACCAGAGTGAGCGTTGTCCAAGGAGTGCCGAGATCGAGAGCCAGAGGGGGTAGTCGTACAAGCCGCGTCAGAACCTGTGAAAACACTGAGAGAATCCAGAAGTACTTCCATACAGAGACTATGTCGAGCATAGACTGAGAGCAGAGAGGAGCTAGATAAAGCAGGAAGGTCCAATTAGGAACGGAGGTGGGACAGGAAGAGCTACAGGGAGACACTGCAGATTGGTGCAGGCATAACAGGCCAGGTGAGTCTTGTTGGTAACCTGCGTATGCTCGTGTGGTGTGCGGGGGCGGAGCCTGAGGTCCGGGGGACGGGAAGAAGAGTGTGCAGAATGAGCACGCTCCGTAACGCGTGTACGCGCGTGGACCGAGCCAGTGGATGGTGCAGGTGTGTGCGCGGGAGCGCCCGGCGCTGAGCAGAGGAATCGCTGAGGGGAGTGATCCCGCGACGGCGGCAGGGGCGGGGAGACACAGAGGTCGGTAAGGCAGGATTGTTTTGTGTGTCCAGGGACTCCCTGAAGGGAGAGAGTGCTCTGTGTGGGGGGCGCAGAGGACGTCGATTCCTGACAGTACCCCCCTCTTCAGGAATGGCCTCAGGACGGTCCATGAACGATTTCTCTGGAAACTTTTTCCTGAAGGACTTAAGAAGGGCCGGGGCATGGATGTCCTTTAAAAGGTACCCAGGATCTCTCTTCAGTGCCAAAGCCCTTCCACTGCACCAAGAACTGGAGCTGGCCCCTGGATAGGCGAGAATCCAAAAGAGAGTGAACTTCGTATTCCTCGTTATTTTGGACAGTAATGGGGTCCGGTTTACGAGTCTGATCCGGAAAGAAGTGACTGGAGATGAATGGTTTTAAGAGGGACACATGAAAGACATTGGGAATCTTCATACTAGGTGGTAGTTGGAGCAGGTATGCCACGGGATTGATTTGTTCACAAATAGGGAAGGGACCCAGGAACTTAGGTGCCAGTTTAGGAGATGGTACCTTGAGGTGGATATTCTTAGAGGAGAGCCATACCAAATCCCCTGGTTTGTAACTGGGCGCCGAACGACGACGACGATCGGCCTGTAGTTTTGATCTGCGGGAGGAGTCGAGAAGGGTAGACTGAATCCTGGACCATGCGGTTTGGAGGGAAGAAATGGGTTCATCTACGGCTGGTACTCCAGAAGGGATGTTGGGGATGGGAAGACAGGGAGGGTGGAACCCATAATTTATAAAGAAGGGCGACTCCCGGGTGGCCTCGTTTTTGGCAGAATTGGCGGCATACTCTGCCCAAGAAAGGAGTTGAGCCCAATCATCCTGGAAATCGGATATGAAACATCTCAGGTACTTCTCCAGGGATTGATTGATTCTCTCCGTTTGTCCATTGGACTAAGGATGATAGGCGGAAGAGAAAGAAGAAGAGATGCCCAATCTCTTCGTGAAAGCTCTCCAAAATTTGGATACGAACTGAGAACCTCTGTCAGAAACAATGGACGAAGGGATCCCATGAAACCGGAAAATCTGCTCCGTAAAGATATCAGCAAGGGCGGGGGAGGTGGGTAATCCTTTAAGTGGAATAAAATGGGACATCTTCGAGAACCTGTCCACGACCACCAAGATAGTGTTCATTCCTCTGGACCTGGGCAACTCCACGATGAAGTCCATCGAAATGTGGGACCAGGGGCGGTCGGGAACTGGAAGAGGTAACAGAAAACCCTGAGGCTTTTGACAGAGAGTCTTGCTTTGAGCGCACGTGGGGCAGGCGCGGGTAAACTCCAGAATATCTTGAGACATCCTTGGCCACCAGAAATTCCGACGAATGAGATCAGTAGTCTTCTTAAAACCTGGATGACTTGCAGATTTAGAGGAGTGACCCCAAGACAGGACCTCTGGAACAAATTTGGAAGGTACGAAGAGTTTGTTGTCGGGAACGACCAAGTCCTTGGGAATGCGTCTCTGGGAGTGCAAAATCTTGTCAAGATTCTTGAAAGAAGACGTGGCGAGAATCCTCTCTTGTGGAAGGATAGTCTCCAAAGGTTCCTCTGGTCTCTCTTCAGAAGAATGTATTCGGGAGAGTGCGTCTGCCTTTACGTTCTTGGTCCCGGGGATATAGGAAAGGTGAAAATCGAATCAAGAAAAAAAAAGAGCCCAACGAGCCTGTCGTGGACCAAGGCGTCGAGCGTTTTCTATGTAAAGAAGGTTCTTGTGGTCCGTGAGAATAGTAAACGGCTCTTTTGACCCCTCCAGCAGGTGTCTCCACTCTTGAAGAGCCATCTTCACGGCCAGAAGTTCCCTGTTACCCACGTCATAGTTCCTCTCGGCGGATGAGAATTTATTGGAAAAATATGCACAGGGATGTAACTTATCTTGAGGCGTGGGTCTCTGAGAAAGAACGGCTCCAGTGCCGCAATCAGAAGCGTCGACCTCCAGGACGAAGGGAAGTTCAATGTTGGGATGACGGAAAATAGGTGCGGATATAAAAGCTTCCTTGAGTGTCTCAAAGGCGGAGATGGCCTCGGATAACCAAGCAGAAGGATCAGCTCCTTTTTTGGTGAGCGCAGTGAGGGGTGCCACAATGGTAGAAAAACTCCGTATAAACTTACGATAGTAATTAGCGAACCCTAAAAAGCATTGTATGGCTTTGAGAGAATTGGGTCTTGGCCATTCAGTGACTGCTTGAAGTTTACCGGAGTCCATCATAAACCCCTCATCGGAAATGATGTACCCCAGGAACGGAGTAGAGGTCTGATGAAAGGTGCACTTCTCCAGTTTGGCGTACAAATGGTGTTCACGGAGACGGGAAAGGACGTAGGAGGTGTGGCGTATATGGTCCTGGAGATCTTTGGAAAAAATCAGGATATCATCCAAGTATACTATAACAAAAATATTGAGTACCTTACAAAAGAAGTCGTTGATGAAATCCTGGAAGACAGCGGGAGGATTACATAAGCCGAAAGGCATTACAAGATACTCGTAGTGTCCACTACGCGTGTTGAAGGCCGTTTTCCATTCACCCCCCTTCCTGATGCGCACCAGGTTATAGGCACCACGTAGATCCAACTTGGAAAAAATCTTGGCCCCCTGTAATTTATCGAACAGTTCGGTAATAAGGGGAAGGGGGTAACGATTTTTGATAGTTATGTGGTTCAAACCCCTGTAATCTATGCAAGGCCTCAACGACCCGTCCTTTTTCTTGACGAAGAAAAACCCAGCCCCTGCTGGGGAATTGGAGTGACGAATAAAGTCTTTCTTGAGATTGTCCTGGATATATTCATCCATAGCGTGAGATTCTGGTAACGACAAGGGGTAGGTCTTGGACTTGGGTAGGGAGTAACCTGGAACCAGATCGATCGGATAATCTTAAGTCCTGTGTGGCGGCAAAAGGTCTGACTGAGCCTTATTGAAAACATCCCAGAATTGGTGGTAAACAGAAGGTAGAATAACTTCGGGAACAGAGGTATTGGCCAGCAGTTGATGAGTCTCGCCTGACCTCGGCCTCCAGGAGATGGGAGCAGAGGAAGTCCAGTCAATGAGAGGATTGTTAAGCTGTAGCCAAGGAAGACCAAGGGTGATGGGTATCCCAGGAGCGTGAATGGCATTGAGAACTAAGATCTCCTTGTGCAGATGTGAGGACAGAAGCAAGTGGACCATCTCTAAGGAGATGTGGGCCGGGGTAAGAGGACGTCCATCAATACCGACGAGTGCGATGGGAACCTTCTTCCTCACGAGCGGTATGCGGTTTAACCTGGCGAATTCAAGGTCCACGATGTTTCCTATGAAAGCGGCAGTAGCAGTCTGGAACTTATCGCCTGAATCTCAGACTGGAAATGTATGTTTCTTAGGGAGTTCACCGTTATGAAGGGGACGTGGAAACATTACACCCAGAGAGAGCCCCTCTGTACTCACTGGGTGTTCCCGTTTCCCGGACGCAGTGGACACTCCTGAACAAGATGCTCCATGGATCCGCAGTAGAAACACAATCCCCCGACGTGGCAGAACTGCCGTATCGGTGTGCAGATGCGTTGTACCCCCAATTGCATTGGCTCTGGCAACTCCAGTGCAGGACGAAGAGGTGTGGTAGCACTTGGGGGAGCAGGAGTGCTGCTGGGAGTACTGGAGAACGGAACCTGAAAGTTATGGAAGCGAGTGCGCTGACGCTCTGAGTGGCGTACCTGGATATGTTGATCCACTCGGACGGCCAAATCAATGAGGACCTCCTATTGATCCGGCCTGGATTGCCGAGAGAGTTCATCCTTGATGGGATCTGCCAGGCCTTGCCAGAATACGGAGACAAGAGCCTCTTTGTCCCCAGTTAGTCTCGGCTGCTAGAGTCCGGAATTCCACAGCATACTGTGTCACCATTCGCCGTCCCTGAGTGATCTGGAGAAGAGAAACAGATGCCATCTCCCGACGAGCGGGGGAATCGAATACTTGTTGGAACTCTGCTTTAAATGCCGGGTAATCTTGGGTAAGATCAGAACGTCGCTCCCAAACCGGGGAAGCCCAAGCTAGGGCGCTGCCAGTGAGGAGGTTATAAATGTAGGCTACCTTCTTGCGACCAGTATTGTAGAGATGGGGGGCCATTTCAAACTGTACCTCACACTGGTTTAGGAAACCCCTACATTCTTGCGGTTCACCTGCAAAATGCTTGGGGGGAGGAATACTTACATCGGAGCTGCTAACTGCGCTTGAGGAGTGGGGGCTTACATCTGGCGAGGTCGCGGTCGGTACTCGGTCTGAGAGTACTGCGACCTGGCGTATAAGTGCCACAATTTGATCCGCCATGGCCTGGTTTTGCTGAAACAGATTGGAGAGAAACTGTTGAAGTTCGGTCTGGTCTGCGTCTTGTTGGCTCAACATAATGTTACGCCGGTGCTGCCCGCAGACCCGTCCCCTGAGCTGAAGGGGGAAGTGGTAATACACGCACCCGCAGCAAAGGGAGCGTGTCCGGAGTGTGGTATAAAGTGTTGCCAGGCCAGGTGTAGTAAGGTAGACAATATTCACTCCTGATGAAGTCGCAAGAGAGAGCGACGAAACGCGTAGAGTGTTCCAGTCCAACAGCCAAGAGAAGGGAAACACGAGAAATCCACTGACACCATCTGATCCGGCAGTCCCCGGCACACCGGAAGTGACGTAACGGGAGCCTGGGAGGCTCTCGGCGTGCCGGAAGTGAAGGGACGAAAGCTCCGGTGTGGATCCAAGTGTCTCCTGAGAGAGCGGAGGTGACCGAGTACCCCGAGGAATCGCGAGTCCAAGGGATATCCGTCAACCGCTACCTATGAGTGCCCACATCGACCGTATGAAGTGTAAGCCTTGAATCATGTTTTGATATTACAATTGTTTTACCTCTACACTATATGGTCTCTCTTTTTTCTCCTTTGGAGGTTGTGATTGGTAGCTGTTGTATACACATAGGGCGCATCCACCCCTTAAGTTGGATGAATGTCTGATTTGATTACTTAAAATGTGAGTAGTCATTTTGGATGAATTTCACTTTTTTTCACTGTTTAAACATTTTTGCACTATGATATGTTTTTTCATTCTATGACTTCGAGACGAACTCCCCTGACGCTTTGAAAAATATCCAAGAGAAGACAAGTGAAACAGTCTTTTTTCAAGGGTTGTACTGTAGTTTATTTTGAGTTTTTTTCACCTTATATGCACTTTAAGTAGACACGTGTATTATCACTGATTTTATTAATTGTATTTATCACATTGTCACTTTCACAATAGTGGTTATTATTATACTTTGGGTTTGTTTGAGCGCTATTGTCATTGTTTTCATCAAAGTGTGTGTGTTCAAAGCAAATAAACATGCAGCTCAAATCAGGAACTGGGTGACAGGCAGAAGCTGCAAAAAGAGGGGGGTGAACAGAAGGGGCAGAAATGGGAATACTTGTTCCAGGACAGAACTCGTTATTTAGGTACATCAGCTAAGAGTTTATATTATATTAAAAGCATTAAAGACCTTATTTTGAACAAATATGACAAATATAACTAAAAAGGAGTAAAAGCACAGTAATGCCGCTTTTGTATTGTATTGTATTGTATGTCTTTATTTATATAGCGCCATTAATGTACATAGCGCTTCACAGTAATACATGTGGTAATCGAATAAATAACAGATAATATAAATAACAGATCATGGGAATAAGTGCTTTAGACATAAACAAAACATTAAGGAAGAGGAGTCCCTGCCCCGAGGAGCTTACAATCTAATTGTTAGGTAGGGAGAACGTACAGAGACAGTAGGAGGGAGTTCTGGTAAGTGCGTCTGCAGGGGGCCAAGCTTTATGTATCATGTGTTCAGAATGTTCACAGTGCTATTCGTATGCTTCTTTAAGCAAGTGTGTCTTAAGGTGGGTCTTAAAGGTGGATAGAGAGGGTGCTAGTCGGGTACTGAGGGGAAGGGCATTCCAGAGGTGTGGGGCAGTCAGTGAAAAAGGTTTAAGGCGGGAGAGGGCTTTAGATAAAAAGGGGGTAGAAAGAAGACATCCTTTAGCAGAACGCAAGAGTCGGGATGGTGCATAGCGAGAAATTAGGGCTGAGATGTAAGGAGGGGCAGAAGAGTGTAAAGCTTTAAAAGTGAGGAGAAGAATGGAGTGTGAGATGCGGGATTTGATTGGAAGCCAGGAGAGGGATTTCAGGAGGGGAGATGCTGAGACAGATCTAGGAAAGAGTAGAGTGATTCTGGCAGCAGCATTTAGGATAGATTGTAGGGGAGACAGGTGAGAGGCAGGAAGGCCGGACAGCAGGAGGTTACAGTAATCAAGACGGGAGAGAATGAGGGCCTGAGTCAGAGTTTTAGCAGTCGAGCAACAGAGGAAAGGACGTATCTTTGTTATATTGCGGAGGAAAAAGCGACAAGTTTTAGAAATGTTTTGAATGTGAGGGGCGAATGTGAGAGTGGAGTCGAGTGTGACCCCTAGGCAGCGTGCTTGGGCTACTGGGTGAATGATCGTAGTTCCAACAGTAATGTGGAAGGAGGTAGTAGGGCCAGGTTTGGGAGGAAGTATGAGTATTTCATCTCTATGCACACCATGAACCCCTTTGTTGCACACATAATAGCCAGGGGTGGAGCATGGTGAGGGGGAAGGGGTTAATCCCTCACATACCATTGCTAGATGGTCACTTAGTGGGGAGAGGATATAACTCAAAACAAACAGTAATTGCAGAAGACACTGAATGTGTGGCCTCTGCAGCATGAACAACAAACAGTCTCTCCTATGAGCAAAAAACATACATCAGTGTTTTACACATCATTAGGAAGGAGACAATACATTTAGATATAATGATGCAAACCTTCTTAGATGAGAAAAACTGCTGAATCACATGCTGCTGGGCCTGCTCCCCCCCCCCCCCCCCCCCCAGGTGTACGCTCCCTAACACCTGCAGTAGGCACACAAGGATTGGTTTTACAGATTCGCCCGCCTAAAATGTAACCTCTGGTGCTTAGAGCTATGCTGAATATTCTGACTCATATTAGAGCTGCACTGTGGGAGGAAGGGATGTGTCTCTCTGACTGAGCTGTGTCAGACATGCTCCCCTTATCCGCATCTTCCAGCCACACTTCTGTCTGCCTCAGAGGGACAGGAAGAGAGTTAGGAGGGGAGCGTCTTGCAGCTCTGTGAGAAAGCTTGTACAGCAGCAAGCATACAGATCTCTCCTATAACAAGCCAGGTCCAGAAGATCACATTCCTTGTAGCTCAATTCCTACCTCTTCCTGGGACTTCCTTTTAACCCCAACTCCACCAATGGACTGCCACTGAACCCCTTTCCCACACTGGTAATACGCTTAGCCCCTTGGGTCTGTCACTGTGTTTGTCTCTGTCTTGTCCCTGAGAAACTCCCTCCCCCGCTCAACAAACACTCTAAACATCTTCCCTCAATCAACAACCCTGTCCTCCCCCCCCCCAAAAAAAATAACCTGCATAACAACCCCCCCAAGAAACTTCATCCTTAACAATTGCCCCGTCCCCAAATACCACCCTTTTAACAAATACCTTGAATACAACCACATCCCTGCTCAACACCTACCCTCCACTGAACAAACTTCTTTCCTGGCTGCTAAATTTCATACTTTTTTGTTCACCTCTACCTTACTACATTACATTAATTGGCTCCAGGTGACTGGAGTTGGTCATTTGTGCAGTATCTAATTACAATGCAAATACTAGTGAAAAAAAGCATGTATTTCGCTTCACAATAGTGCGACTGACTCGTGTGACTATGAACATTTTATAAACATTACAACCACTTTATATACAGTATGTAAGTGCAATTAAAACACAGCTGTTTCACATGTCTGATATATGTTATGTGGAAGTTTTACAATAGTGTAGTCAATTGTAACAATCATTGCTAATATTTGGCTACAAAATATATCAACATTCCCAGTCCATTTGGTATTCACTGTACTCACCCAACATGCATCCTGTGCTGCATTTCCCCGTCTCAAATGTATGGCAGACTGATGAGTGACTCAGTATATATATGAATCGTCACAGGAACCAGGATATTTGTCTACCACACTCAGAACTGTCATGAGCGCATCCATATAACCTGCACATTAACGGAGTGGTAGTGTTTGCGTTTGTGAAACACCTCCTCCCTTTCACATGGCTGGGTCAGCGTAACGTGTGCCATCTATTGCACCAATCGTATTAGGTAGCTCGGGTATGTTGTAAAAGACAGTCCTGAGTTCCTGTCACTCTGTCTGCTCACTAGAAAAATGTATATAATTCCTAGCGCGTCAATTCAGTGCGCATAGAAACTGGCTAAGAGCATGCAAAATGTTGGCTGTGAAACTCACTATGCCCTGGGTTTTGCAGCCAACATTTTGGGTTGTCTGAAAAAAAATGCCGAAGCATTAAGGGAAACCCTATGCTAAACACATCCATATTGCCACTGAGGAAGTGAGTGTTTGCTTGGGGGGGTAAATAGCCATTTAATTAGGCCACTTGACTTTAAATGAGTCCAGCTGTGATTTAAGTAGACAAGGGAATATCATTTGATACAGGAACTTCCTAGGAATGTGCTTATTTGTGTAGATATTTTAACAGGGCTCTAAATATTTGGTAGAAAGTATATAATGACGTATAAAGTACTGCAGAAAGTCATAAATCTAAATCGAATAATTGATTATACCTCTTTTATAACTAGGTAGAAAAACAGTCGTTTCCAACATCGCACATCCAGGGAGTTAGGTTGAGAGAATAAAATTAAGTTTACTTAACAAATATGCATCACCAAAGGGGGTGTGAAAAATGACTTCCTACATGTTTCACACCATTGGTGCTTTATCAAGCAGCAACTTGATAAAGTTTATTACTCCTTGATAAAGCACCAATGGTGTGAAACATGTAGGAAGAGGTTCTTTTTCACACCCCCTTTGGTGATGCAGTTTTAACTGCACTGCAGTTCATACATAGCACATGTAGTGCTTCTTAAATTTGTAACCCTTCAGGCACCGCATAGATGACACATGCCCCATTTTTTGGCTGCAGCATTTTTGTTTTCTCGTCTCTCTATGCAGTGGAAGAAATACATAATAGAGTATGATATTGGAATTGTTCTTTGTTTTCCAGACAGAGAGTTGCCTATCTCATCAAGAGATAACAAGTCAGCATTGGGAACATGGGCAGGTAGGTGCTGTTCTCATTGGCTGGTTTGTAATTCCCACCCTCCTTACCTCGGCCTCCCCATCACACCTCCAGCCTGGATTGGCCAACACAGTCGAGCCCTCGTACTGTGATTGGTCCCACATGCACACAACGAATTGGTCACCACTCATTCTCCATGATTTCCTATGGAGACGGGAATCAAGAAAAGGGGCAGCCAATCTCAGTTCCACAGATCATTCCAGGACTGGCGTGTAGATGGACTAAATGGTGTACTCTAAGATTGTGTCAGAGACACCCCAAGACGAGGGTGCGTGCCTTTCTTTAGCGAGCAATTTAAACTTGCCTGCCACGACTTACATTCAGCTCTGCTTGGAGTTCCCGATCCCTCACAGGATAAGCCGGGTAAGCCATTTCGGTTGTGCCGGGCACCTGAGACTGCTAGGATTCCCCCCCCCCCATATTCCCTGTATATGGGGGGATTTCCTGTATTTCCGTATTTGTGGGGATAGATTAAAAATCAGTTGACATGGATTCAGGAAGCCCCTAAGGAGCTGTCTCCCCAGGAAACCTTTCTGTTACTGGTTGTGGTGGTAAGGGGGTAACCAGGCTATACAATAAAGATTAAGCCCATCTGGTTACCCCTGAGAACCATGGGTCCCTGGCAACTACATATCACCATAAGCCAGGGGCCATGTATTATCACATGTAAAAGTTAAAGTGCCCCCTGCTTTTCCACTTTGCATGTTCCCTTTGCCCTAAACTCATGAAACTTGTGTAAGTTTTAGGTGGGATATTTGGGTAGAAATAAAATTGTTTTGTTTGCAGGAGTTCAGGGGCCAAAGTTACCCTAATAGTCCCCTAATTCTCCCCGGCGTGCAGGCATGAGTTGCTGGTACGCGGGTTGAATTACACCGGGGCTTCCCTAGTGTTTCTCCAGACTCCTGGTTTTTAAGCCCAGATATCCCAGTCCTATTTCCCTTACAGATCTGGGTCTCCCCAGGTTATTCTATGGATTAAAGTATGTTTTATTACTTTGTGCATTTACTAAAAATGTCTATTCAGTCAGCCCTGGCATCCATATACTGAAGGTGTCGGGAAGTCTGGATAGACATCATAGTTCAAAGAGGAGACGGGATGTTGAGAGGTGTCGGGGTGCTAAGTGGCCAGGGCAAGGTAGGCACTGGGTCCGGAGAACAGAGACCCCCTGCAAGGAGGACACTCTGGTCTGCCACTCTCAGTGGAGCCTGCCCAGTAGGTGGCAATGGGTTGACTGGGGAAAGCGACAGAATGTCGGCCCATTTCCCATTGGTCAATTTATATGTCCCGCCCACAGGGCATCCCGAGCCGGCTTAGCACGCACCCTCCTCTGATGTCAGCCAAAGAACGAGCCCCCATTCCTATTTGCTAGTGGGAGGGAATTCCAATGCTCTGATTGGTCCTTCCTCCATGCTAAACATAGAACAGTAGAGGGTATATAAGGAGGAAGCCGACTCAGAGAACCAGACCATCTAGTGACATGTGTCGATGAAGCTAGCCGGGCTTTTTAAAGTTGCTCTGTCACGAATAGCAGAGCAACCGGCTTCGTTTTGAAGCTTGGAAACTCTGCCCTTCAGAGCCTAAGTCAGGCGACAGGACCAAGTTCTGAGAATGGAACGTAGCGGCCGCGGCTGGGAGCTGAAGCCAAAAAGAGGACTAGTAAGAACGGGTGTATATCCCGGTCAGGGTAAGCCTACCAAAGCAGGCCCCTGCACCTATTTGAGCCTAGATTTCACCCCCAGTAAGTGGGATTTTGTCTAATTCGTTGTGGTGTACGCGGGTTTACCCGAATAAACTACATTTTGTTTTTACTACCTTGTTTTGCCTAGTGAATGATCCCGGTACAAATATAAATAAGTTTTTTAATTCATGGTCTCCCGTGACACTGGTATCTTAGGCTCATCTAAAGGAGTCTTTGGCAGGCTAATGCTACATGTATGAAGTTTCTATTCTATAGAAACCCCTTTCACCTCCTGGCATGCTGTCCTCTCACAGTGGGGAATGTACACACATTCTTGTGTGACTTTTTAGAGCACACAGAACTGCTGGAAACAAGGAGTAAACATAGACTGCACAACTCCACCGACTACGGCCACTGTCCTTTGAAAAGACCTAGAGGTTTAATAATGTAAAGTGTCAGCACTTCCAGCAGACCAAGAATGACATAACTCTTGTGTCCCCAAATCTGGTCTTACCCATTCGAAAAAGATATTATTGAAGCTGTGTTCAAGTGAAAACAGACTACTACTGTATATCACCTCCTCCTCTCTGGGGCCCTGCAGCCGCAGGGTCATGTGATGTCACGGTTGCCATGGTAACGTGACGTCAAATGACGCCGTTGGTAATGTGACATCACACGACCCGCGGCATCATTTGAAGCCGCACGAGGTAAGGGGGGGCCTCAACAACGGAGGAGAGCAGGCAGGGGGGCGCAGCAAAAAAAGTTTGTGCACCCCTAACCTAAGATATAGTCACTACACCATGGTGTCTGGCACTCCAGGGGGCGTGATCTGCAGTGGAAGAGGAGGACTCCTCTTCCGTTTCTGGGATAAGGGACGCCGCAGTCACGTGACGACGCTTTGCCAGAGGGGGTATGGCACTCAACGAGTTACTGCACAGTTATATCAATATGTAGTAAGTTTAGAGGTGCCCAGAGCAGTGGTAGCAAGAAAGAGGATGAGGATAAGATTTATTTGCCCTCCCTAAAGGTAACTGAACATGCGATATTCAGGGTGTCCTTCCTTCTACATTGCGTAACAAAACAACATGCTGTACAACTTCTCTTTCCTGGCAGTGTAAGGCTTAGTCCATAGACACTTCGCCCGTGCGGAGGCGCGCTGAGGCTCAGGGAAAGCGGTGCTTTCCCTGGCCTTAGAGCGCGCGCCGTCCGTGGGCGTGTCTGGGGGCGGGCCAGTGACGTCACGGAGCTGGTTCGCCCTCATTGGGCGAACCGCTCACATGACCGGCCCTGCGCTCCGGCGAGCTCTGAAACTTAACATTTGTGAAGACACGCTTCCGCAGGTGTGCGGAAGCGTGCGCGAGCCCCTGCTAAAGCCGCTCTCATTGTGGCTGCAGGGGCTCAGTGCTGCGCAGCAGCGCGCCTCAGCACGGGTCAGCGCCTAAGCGCTGACCATGCCCGAGGCCTAACACAACATGAATCATCTGCTATATTTAGCATTGGATAAAAAATGCCTACAAGAACAAAGTGACCAATAATACCAAGCAGGGGTTTCATATAGGGCAAATATTTTGTAAGCTCAAAATTTAACCCATTCGTTGCCTGAGAGGCCAGCACACATGTAATAACAAGACTATCAATGTGTTAATGGCAGAAAAATAGTTAATAGTGCCCTCTGCCACTTATAGTTGCTGATTCATAATGCCAGCACCTGATGATCCTTAACACTACTACACAAATACACTAACACATATTTACACACAGACACTGATGTACATACGGTACAGCACAGAGGCACTGCTAAACATAGTCTAAATACAGACAGTGCTATTTGCAATGATATATACAGATTTGCACATGCATCCTCACACATACTGTAATACAAAGCTACACAGAGATCCACATATATGCAAAGATATTCAACACATGCTTATATCTATTATCTATACATATATAAGACTGAAATAATGTTTGTGTATGTATTTGTGCCCCCTGTGATTGGCCGGCGGACGGCCACAGCTCATTGGCCTGCGGGTTGGGCTGACGTCACAGCAGGGCGTGACAGTCACACCACCCACACCCGGCCGCCTCGCCTAACCTCAACCCGCTGCCCCTCACACCCTACACCCTCCCGCCTCACATCGCCTCTGGCTCCCGCCTCACCAGCAGGAGGACCAGGGTAGGGGGGGGAGAACGATTGCCGGGGATGGGAGGGGGGGGGGAACGAGCGGCGGCTCCCGCATCGCCCACTGCCGCACTCGCATCACCCGCCGCTGCACTGCCTCCCGACTCACCGCCTCACTCGTGGGAGCGCTGGGGCCTGGGGTAGGGGGCTTGGGGGGGGGGGGGAGCACGAGTGCCAGGGACGGGAGGGGGGGGGAACGAGTGCCGGCACCCGCATCACCCGCCGCCTCACACATAGCCGACGATCTGCCTCCTGACTCACCTTACCCGCTGGAGCGCTGGGGACCGGTGGAGGGGGGGGGGGGGAGAACGAGCGCCGGGGACGGGGGAACAAACACCGGGGAACGAATGCTGGGGACCGGGGGGGGGGGGGGACGGGACGAACGTCGGGGAACGAACGCCAGGAGCCGGGGACCGGGGTGGGGTTGGGGGGGGAGAAACGAGGACCGGGGGATCATGCAGGCTGGGGTAATGTGATGTCAGGTACAGGGAGACCCGCCGCCGGCCCTCCACGTCGCCACCACTCCCCCGCATTGCTGCCACTCCCCCACCTCCCCTCCAGCCGCACCGCATTCAGTCCCTCACCCCGCTGCCTCACAACTACACCCGGCCCGCCATCGGGCCACCGCATTGCCCCACCCCCCCGCCTCCCCTCCAGCCGCTTACACCGGCCCGCCGCCACCCCCCGCCTCCCTTCCAGCAGCACTGCACTCAGTCCCTCACCCCACCGCCTCAGGGGCAGGGGGGGAAGCGTCTGGCGGCAGGAAACAGGAAACGGCACCCACCCGGTGAAGGTAAGTCACCCACCCAGTCATTGTCACCCACCCAGTCACTGCCTCCCACCCACTAGTCACTGCCTCCCAAAGTCACTGCCCACCCCACCCAGTCACTGCCTAGTCACTGCCTAACACCCACCTAGTCAGTGCCTAGTCACTGCCTAATACCCACCCAGTCACTGCCACCCACCCACCGCCTCGCACCCACCCACCCAGTCACGGCCCGTGACCAAGGGGGTGAAATTGAAGCTGTGAAGGGGGAAGCCGAGCTGGGAAAGAGGGGGGGGGATCGGACATGTGAACGCACGGGGGGGGGGGGCGCAGCTGTGAAGGGGGGGGAGCGGAGAGAGAGGGGGAGCGGGAAAATTCAATCCTGGGCAATGCCGGGTATATCAGCTGGTATTGTTATATACTGCTGAAATTGTGAGCCTGTGATTTTTTTGCTTATATGAGTGCTAGGCCCCAGCCAAGTTATTGTATATGGTTTGTCAGACCTGCAGTTGAGTAATCAAATGGAGTCATAGAACAGGGAAAGAAAGTGCACGAGACTGTTGTTGTATATCTTTCCAGAGATGGTTTTAATGGGGCTTACGTACTGAGGCTGATAAAGCAGGATCCAATGTGGAGATGCCAGAACCCAACAAAACTGCTGCTGAATAACGGATGTCAAACTAATTGTGTTAAAGTCAATGGCAGTGATTGCCATTTTGCACACATACTGCAATTAACAATCCCAGACAGTTTATTATTAAAAGGGTTATTTATATGTGTATCTATGTATATGTAGCCATGTATCCTATTGGCTACTAATCTGCCTTACCTAACACCTAAGCCCTGGTACCGGCGCAGGCAGTGTTAGGGTTAAATCTATGCCCTTGCTGCTGTAGCAGTAAACAACTCCCTTGAGTGACAGGGGGGTGGGCCTAAGGCCTGTGTACTGCCCTATCAGGGGCTCAGACCTAGGACCCTCCCCCTGGGTACAAAAGGGGCTGCAGATCCAATTTTAGTGCAATGCTGGAGAGATCCCCTCCCTCAAGGGAGTGGGAACAAATACCCCATATTCCACCAGGGGATATGGGAGCTAAGGATAGACCTTTGGGGCCTCAAGCTCCTTGGGTTGATTGCAGGCACCAGAGAGAGAGAAAGCAGTATACATGTTGGTACTGTATGCTGTACCGCTGTGCTGTTGAAGAATAAAGAACTGTTCCTGTTTTATACTCCTGCCTCACACTGCAGTTTATCAGGGGGAGTACAAGAGGGTTTTCCTGCAGGGACTGCACCCAGTTCTGCTGGGGCCTGCTGGAGATGGAGGCGCTGCACCGAGTGAAGAATTAAGAGGAATCCTAAAACCTGTCCTGTTCGTACCCAATTAACACCGGCAGACACTCAGTATCCTGTAAGCCTAGCAGGTGAGCAGCACAACAACACCAGGTACTGTAACAGTGAAATCTCCCAGAGGGTGGGGGAACCCCTCTTACATATACATTAGGCTGCGCCGTTTGATTTTTGGAGAGACGGTCTCCACATGTGATTGGCTATAAGCCAATCAGAGAGCTTCTCCGTCCTCTGCCTTCCCCCTTGCTGATGTAACTGGCCTTGTAGCCGGCGATGTCTCCCAAACATTAATTATAACTTTTGCAATGACGACGGGTGACGTCATTGGTCGCATCGCCGTCGCTGGCTGTATAAGCACAGCCTTTAACTTTTTCATTTTGATGTTCTATTTTGCTTCATGCATATGTATGTATGTATGTATGTATGTTTGTGGTCAGTCTACTGAGAAACATTTGTAGAGTCATACTTGTGAAACTGACAGGGTGTCAATGATTTTAGGGTGTTATTCATCAAGATCTGGTCTCGATTACCACACCCAAACAGATGTTAACTCCCACTCAATGAAACGTGTTGAATCACGGGGTTACTAAGAACAGTATTCTAATCCAGGGGTGTGCAAAGTGGGGTCGCGCCCCCCAAGGGGAGTGCGAGACATTCTGGGGGGAGATGGGGGGGGGGGTGCGGTGGTTACAGAGGCCCTCGCTTCCCCATAGGCATTTAAATTAAATGCAGGGGATTGCGTGAGGCCTCTGTAACTTCACTTACCTTGCCTTCCAGTGACACGTTGTCATGGCAACCGGGTGTCAAATGACGCAGCAGATTTACGTGACGTCACGTTGCCATGGCAATGTGACGTCATTTGATGCCGGAGCCAAGCAGGGGGAGGGTGGGAGAGCAGCGTCGCCGTCACTATAAGGCTTTGCCCCCGCTGCCTGCTACAGCGTCCGCTGCGCTCACGAGAGCCCTCCCCGCAATGGCGCCGGGCCCGCTGCGAGGGGGGGCCGCAGCGCTTGCGCGAGAGCTACTCCTGCTCTCAATAGAATTGAGAGCAGGAACTCGCGTCGAGCGGCTAGGCACGCCCCCTGGCGGTTCAGCCAATGAGGGCGAACCTGCCGGGTGACGTCATGGCCGTGCCCCCGTTACTCCTCCGCCACGCCCCCCCGGTCTCTGCTCCTGCAGTGAGCTGCAGACCGGGGAATCGCCGGAACGCGCAGCCAAAAGCGCGGGCGCGCATTACAGCGCCGTGACCGGGGCCTTAGCCTAAGCGTAGCCTTATAAAGACTTGTCTTCAGTCACCCATTGGACATAAATGACTACCTTCCCTTGCACTACTTTCAATTGAAAATGATATAATGCGTGAAATTACATTTGAAGAAGTTGTGTGATTTTCCTAACAAAAAGAGCCGCAAAGTTAACATAATTTAAGTTTTGTTAAAATGTGTTAATTTTATTTAGTGTATAAACATTTAACTAAAATGTTATTACTTTTGATCTAGAAGTTTGAGTTGCGACATGTTACGTTTTGTAAAGACATTTAATTAAAAAGTTATTCATTTTGATTTTGCAGTTTCCTTTTCCTATTTTTGGGTCAACTTTTGAAGTGAAACTTCTTTGCTGGCACTTACCAAATGAAAATTTCTGTTAGTGTAAATCGACTTCATGGTGATGGAAGTGATGTTACTGCTGGCAGAAGAGGCCGTTGGAGACATCAGTGTTGGCAGCTCGGCGCGCATCCGCAGAGGCCTCCAGCGCGCATGGCGCACATGCGCAGAGGCCTCCGACACTTGGTGCACACGCCCAGAGGCCACCTTGTGGTCAGTGTGCATGGCGCGCATGCACAGAGGCCACCATGTGGTCAGTGTGCATGGCGCGCATGCACAGAGGCCACCTTGCACAGGCCGCTGGCACACATGGTATGCGCACATGTCTCCGGCGCTCGGCACGCATGCGCAGAGGATTCCACAGCAGCAGCGTAGGGACACACACACACACACACACACACACACACACATAGAAAGAGACACACACAAACACACAAAAGGAATTCACAGTTAGTATAAATATAGAAGTGCAAATAGCTAAAACAGGGGGTGTGTTCCGAGCACGCGCGTTTTAAGCCTGCGGCCATGCTGCCGCTGAGTGCACTCATGCTTGAGAGCGCTGTCCTTCACAAATTCGAGAACAGGAGCGGGGGGGCGTGGTGTTTAAGGGAGGGTGTGTGTCTTTGGCTGGATCGGGGCTGTGTGGCTGTGTCTGCGTATGTCTCTGTGTGTCTGTGTGTGTGTCTCTGTGTCTGTGTGTGTTCCTCCATTCTCTCTTTCCCACCTCTCTCCCCCCCTTCCCACCGCTCTCTCCCCCCTTCCCACCTCTCTCCCTCCTCCCCACTTCCCACCTCTCTCCCTCCTCCCCACTTCCCACCTCTCTCCCTCCTCCCCATTTCCCACCTCTCTCCCTCCATTCTCTCACCGCTCGTCCGATACTTTCTCTCTCTCCATTCTGTATCTGTCTCTCTTTCCATTCTGTATCTGTGTCTCTCTCCCCATTGGTTATTGAAGGGTCATGTGACCCTGCTCAGCGCTTGGAAATCAAATTTCCCTGTCTCTCCAAGCGCTGAGCTTTGGTGAGTGCACGTGCACACGAGCGTGGCCGTACATATAGAGTTTAATTGATGTGAAAGCAGCAAGCGCCAAGCGTGCTCAGCGGCAGCGTAGCCACAGCCTTAGGCAACGTCCATGGTGTGGGAGACCCTGTGGAGGCGTCTGCGCCGGGCGCGATCAGATTGCCTAAAGGCATTGATCGCGCCCATAGACCGCGCGGCGGAGGCAGAAGGGGGCCCGCAAGAAATCATGGCACGACATGCAGGTCACGTGAGCGGTTCGCCCAATGAGGGCGAACAAGCTCTGTGACGCCCCTGGCACACCCGTAGGAACGCCCCCCACGAACCGTCCACCATGGACAGTGAAAGCACCCACTTCACGCGGTGACTTCACAGCCTCCACACGCCCGGGCTTTTGCCTTACAGACGGATGCAGGGCTTAATAGGAGGCTCAGTACGCGGCACCCAGAGAGAATAGACTTTGCTCAGATAAGCTGCTTCACTATTTTAATATTGTGAGTGCAATTCTTTTACACCAATTTCGTTTTGTGCGTTATAATAAACCTACTACAAGGTGGATGTCTGTTGCGTTTCTTTTCTAGATGCTCTCTAATATGGAGAAATTGGGATTTTTTCACAAAGAAGCTGCACCATCCCCCTCTACACACCCCAACAGCACCTGAGTTTATCACTTACCACAACTTGCTGTCATTAACAGACGTTACCCAAGAGTATTATTAGTGGTTTGTTTTTGGATTTTTAAATTGTATTATTTTTGTTTTACATCTGTATATAAATTTGACATTGGGTTTTATAATTAATTGCATCTTATTATACTTCTCTCTATATATGTTTATCCATTTTATTTTTTTCTATTGGGGTTTATGTATCTATGATTGATTACTTGTACACCTAGCACTTCTGTTTAGTGCTTACCTCCTCATTCCCTCTCACCTCCTATTACCAAATTTATATAGCTATTCTCAGCTTTAGTTAATTGTCCTTCCCTCCTCCTGAGGTCTATTATTGAACGCTGAATGGTTCTTGCCTATGTATGTATGTATGTATGTATGTATGTATGTATGTATATATATATAATAAAAAGATCACTTGTGAACACATTCACAAGTCTTAGACAGATCTGCAACCCTGCCTTTCCCCATTATCACCTAGCATACAGTGCTTCCACTGCAGCAAGGGATTCTGGGAAATGACATGCAAATGAGCACACTGTGTCAACTTTTGCTTGAAATCCATTTTACATGGAACCCTTATAAGTTAATGCTCGCTGTTAACACAGCTTTTAAGCCCAGCATGGGAATCAGATGCAAAGCCAGAGAAACCACTCACATGTTTCAACCTTAATGGATCTCATCAGTGTGAGGTTGGTTGTACTGGCTTTGCAATTTTCAAGGCAGTAGGATTTACTATATATCCGTAACTAAGGGTGCTGTCTTTACCTGTGGCTCACAGAAGCCCTAAGCCTCCGCTGCTGGGAGCCTGGGGTGAGTTCGTCAATCTGGATACAGCGCCTCCACCTGGGAGGGATCCTAGCACTGCAGGATAACCCCTCACAGGAACAAATACATCAATGAGAAATACACACACACAGGTATGGTATGACAGTTTACTAACACGCTAATAACAATAACACTATACATGGTACCCCAACACAATACCCACAATACAATGACCCACACAATGTTCACACCCCGGTGAGATTCCCCCAAAGTACTGAGGTGTCTTGGGCACTTAACCGCCTGGTCTCCACAGAGCAATGCCCATCCAAAGTTTGTGTGGAGTAGCGCTACCCCCTGTGTAAGGCTGTTGGTGGACGTGGGTACCTCTCCTGGTCTTAGGCCAGACCAGGACAATCTGAAGATGGAGGGTTCCGCCGGACCACAGTGGATGCCCACGACGCGGAGTCTACCAGATCCGCTCTCCTCGCTGGGAGTGTCCGCCTCGAGGGAGCTCCAGCTGGAGTGTCTCCCTTAAAGTCAATGGCCTATCACAGCGTGGTGTCCTGTCACCAGTGCACTAATGCTATCTGTGGTGAGCTAAGGGGAAGCGTCCCTATCTGGGTGCCTTCCCTGAAGCACCACAAGCTGAGAGGGGGCTCAGGGCCTAACTGGGGCCTGCGGGTCAACTCTAGGCCTTGTCGAGGGAAGCACTGCTCCCTGGACACTACCTATGCTGTTGCCTCCTCTGCTCCGACTGAGCGCGCGGTTCCTTCGGGCCAAAATGTATCTACTTCTCTCTCCTCCTGGAGCCCTATTGGCTGTTCTAACCCCATGTGCCCTCCTTTCCTGATGGACTCTGGGACATGTAGTCCCGTGCGGAGTCTCTGTAATGGCCGCCGCAACTCTTGTCCAATGCGCGTGCCCGAGGACCACACTATGTATGCGCGAAAGTCAAAATGGCCACCGTCTGCGGAGGGGCTCCCTGCACCTAGCCGGGTCCGCCCGCAGCTCCGGTGGCACCAGGGCACCTCTGCAGCCGTCCCCCTCCCCGGCCAGAGGGTAAGAGGGGACCTGGCTACATATAATATAAACAACAGGCGTAATAACAGAAGAGGGTAATAAATGCCATAAAATCTGGCTATAAAGGGACATATGCAATTGAAAGATTCATTAAGAAAATGACGGTTCAAGGATCTGTGGAACCTATAAATGAAAGAGAGATTCCAATTTTTATCTAATGTATTTTGCTGATAAGACTCCCTCTCCTCAAATCCACAGGTAATTTCTTCTTTTCAAATTAAATATGATTCCATCATATTTCACCAGACACAGCTAAAATATTCATTTATCACACGTTACAAATAATTAAAATAGAAAAATGGAATCACCAATAAAGTAACTAAGGTAGCCAATTACACCTATATGTGAGTCACCTTCTTTTCCTGACACAACGTGGGAGCATGCCTAAATAACAACGCCCATCAATTCTTCGAAGGGAACATCAAATGTAAAAAGAGAGTGACGTGAGAGCTTCCAATAACTTTCCTTTTTCTTTAAAATTCAAGTAAACAGAAATAGGAAGACAGTTCAAAAATGATTGGTTAAAAACACCTTTTTTTAGTTTACATGTTAAAATATACAGCAGCACTATGGAATGCGGTAGAAATTAAAAATGCCCAAGGAGGTTTGCCACCATGACTTTGTGAAAGGTATATCCATTCAAAATACAATACACTTCCCTTTATGAATGGGCTGTACCATGTCACATGATTTCACCGAGCTCACCTTGTCATTCCCCCACAAGGTTAAGATAAACTTTGTTTTGTCTTTTTTTTTTTTTTTTGTGTCTCTCTCTCTCTCTCTCTCTCTCTCTGTCTCTGTCTCTGTCTCTGTCGTCTCTGTCTCTGTCTCTGTCTCTGTCTCTCTCTCTCTCTCTCTCTCTCTGTCTCTCTCTCTCTCTCTCGCAAAATAATGTATTGAAACAGACACAAAAATTCCACGTTTCGATCCACAGAGGGATCTTCTTCCTGGGGGTGTGCGAACATATATATCTCGCCGAGTCCCCTGCTCTGGTGCGGGGGAACTGGCCAGTTGCGCTACGGACCCCGCACGAACAGAGGGAACAGCACGGCAGTCATTCCAGAGCTGGGTGCATGCGCAAGGCAATCAGCACGGCGGCCTTATGAAATTGCCTGGAAGGGCTTTACAGGACTACAGTCCCCAGCATGCTTTGTGGGAATAGCGAGGGGGCCATCGTGGAATGGCTCTGCATAGATTACTGCGGGACTACATGTCCCAGAATCCTCGGGGGAAAGGGAAATCAGGTACAAGGAGCCAGCGTGGTGATTCCTGACGGAGGAGCCAAGGGAGAAGGTAGGTTCCAGGGAGCAGTGTCTCCTGGACTAGGCCTAGGCCTTGCCCCTTAGGCCCTGAGCCACCCCAGCGGAGTGTTGCAGGGAAGGCCCCAGATAGGGACGCTTCTCTTTTAGTATAGTGATATTGCTGAGGAATCGGTGACCGGACGGCCACACAGTGTCCTGTGGCCTAAGACCAGGCCACAGGACCCTGAGACATTCAGGTGAGACCCTGCTGCTGGAGCTCACTTCATGAGGGGGATCAGGACCCTAAGGATTGAGGGGATTGGTGTCGGTGGCCCCGCTGCGTGGAACCTGACTGTTCCTTGCTCCACCAGCTGCACCTGGGTACAGGAGTGCCCAGGAAAGTATACACGTGGACCAATGGTTCACACAGGTGTAGCGCTACCTCACATTTGGGTGGGACTTGCTGGGACAGGACACCAAGGGTATTGGTGCCACAGTACCCTCAGTACTTTGGGGAACCACCATTGATTTTAATGCATTGTATTGATTTGATTATTATGGTTTGTTATACTGTACTACAGTAAAGCAGTTATATTATACCAGGTTATATAGTAATTATTGTGTCCTATGAGGAGTCATCCCGCTTACGTTTGGATCCTCATAGGCGGAGGCGCTCCACCGTCAGAGATAGTACCCCAGGCTCCCCAGAAGTGGAGACTTTGGCCTCCTGTGAGCCTCACCGGAAACAGCAGCATGCGTAATGGCCCACAGTTTCCCATAGGCATAGAGAAATAATAATAGCCTGACTCAAGTTTTTGACTTCTCGCACCGTGGACTTCTTCCAGTTGTCTAGTGATCCTTTGTTCAAGGTTATCGTTATGTATATTATAGAAATACCATGACACAGTTATGTAGAGTATTTATTATTCATACAGATTGTTATTTGTGTACACATATATGGACCATTGATGTAGATTTTTTCCAACCATTGTATAGTTTTTATGCTAGTTTTTTTACTTGTCTGCTCTTCCATGCACTATACAGTATTATATGTACCTTTCGTACACGAGCTCCGCTGTGTTTTTAATCTGTTTTTATCACGTTGGTTTCTTCACATTCATTGTGCTGTGTTCAGTGCGCATGCGTAGGGCTTGTTGCTATGCAACCATGCAACGCTTTCCATTGCCTGGCTTGGATGGCGCCTGCTATTCACTGGGGTTAGTGCGCATGCACATGACTGGTTGCAATGCAACCAAGGGACGCTTAACATTGCCGGCTGGGGATAATTATACACGTGACCACCTGAAGGGAGAATATATTCCTAGATGGCCGCCCGCTATCTACTCCAGCATATTTTTAGGGTGGCAGCATATATTAGTATTCCAAAACTTCACTGACTATTCGGACACTACCAGCAGCAGTGCGCATGCGCAAGGACGGGTGCCATGACTCCCAGGGATGCTGATTCAGACACATGGGCCCTTCTGGATACCGGTGAGGAACTTTCCAATATGGCCACCTGTCTGTGATTAGGAGACCATATGTGATACACACACGTGTTTTTGGGTGTCTTGATTATCTTGATTGTTTGTGGGGTGGGGTCACTGGGGATCAGGTATATATACATTCACTTGTTGGTAGCACTATATACACATCCCCTTGATTAAAGACCCCTCTGCGGGGTCGAAACGTTTGTTGTCTATGATGTTTATGCTGTTCAAGCTAACATAATCTTTTTTTTGCAACTGTATGTGCTGTCTCTACTTTATCAGTCCTCGGATGGTAACGTATTTCCTATTTATCTGTAAGGGACATGCACCAGGTCATTACACCATATATAATATGAGTGCTGGCTCTTGCTTATTATATATTATATATATATAATTTAAGGAGTGGGTCTCTGGAGCTGAATGCCATTCATTTCAGCTCCGGAGACCCCCTGCTTCCAGAGATACAGACCTCCGTAGTACGTGCTGGAAGTCACTTCACATTATTGCTGATTTTCAACGTTCCTATTGGCCCATGTGACCGGGGCTTTAAACTGCAGAAACTGCAGAGAGGTACCAGCACCTCTTTCAGAGGTAAGTATCTCTGGAAGCAGAGCTGAAATGAATGGGGTTTAGCTACAGAGACACTGTGCTCCAATCCTGTATTAAAAAAACGAAAAGAAAAAAAAGAGAGAAAAAATAACGGCTTGGATTGCTCCATTAAGGGAATATAAAAAGGGCATTCTGAATTCTTTTAGATAGCAGCCTAAAGGATAGATGTAATTGTTTTCAAATTAACGTTCAATGTTCCATCACTTTGTACCTGTGCTGTGATGGGCCATGTAGTGCACCCTCTCTTGATTAATGATGATCTCATCTCAGCACGCAAAGGTTGCACTTGGGGAATTTCCTGTAACTACAGCTCTCCACGAAGCCAATTTCCCTAAGGTGCTAGCCCCTGAGTCCCTGAGGAGTTATAGTAACTCCCATAGCCCCTGAGGAGTTATAGTAACTACATCAGGTGCAATGTGCCTTGAGTTTAAAAGCATAGGAGACTAAACACAATAATTAGGTGGTTAAAAACATAGCACACACAAGATAAAGTAGTCATTTACAGAAACATAACAATTTATAAATATATAATCAAACAGTTTATTCTCTCAATTATGTTCATTCTCCAGAAGGGCCGATGACTGAGGAATTTATCAGCAATATATGTCATTCGTTTTTTGTTTTTTTGTTTTTTAATCAAACTTTTATTTATATGATTCATTATGCAAAAGTTATCAATTGTTTCATTCAGAGACAGCAAATGTGTTTAACTTCCTATTACAGTCGCCAGAAAAGTTTATAGAAAGAAAGTAAAATCAAGAACTTCATTACTACTACATTTAAGATAGTATTCATGATTAAAATATTACCGTAATGGCTTCCCTCATAAAAGTAATTGTACATTTAAACATTTTTAGTTACTGTAATAATGTCACATTTTGTCTGCAAAATACCCTTAATCACATCATAGTTTGTTTTCCTGCGCAAAATCCTTAAAATAGGTTTGTTGCAACTGGCAGTGACCATAATCCTGGCCAAACTACAACATTCAGCACCTGCTTCCCTCGGCCCTTAGGGGTGCAGTGCTACTTGGCACCACATATAAGATTTAAAAGCCATCAACCATGTAACATATATATTATATATAATATTTTCTGTTTCGATTACATGTTGTATCTCTGATAAATTAATCCTGGCTCAGAAAACGACAACATCATTATCACCCCTTGCACAATTCATACCGCCTTTGTTTGGAACTAGTTATGTGCTCATAACCTACTGAGAACAGTGTGTTCCTGGGACTAAAAGGTCTCTGAAAAATAATGTACCGTATGGACACTGCTTGAAAATGGGAAACTACTGGATTAATGAACATACATGTTTATGATCAGGTAGGTAAAACGGGAAAGTATTATAAATGAAAACATTTTTAGTTGACTATATTTATAATAAATAATAATAATAAAGCATGTTCTTGTAAAGCGCTTTAAAATCAGAGACAGAACATGAAACACAGACAGAGCTCAATGCTACATCCAAAGACACTAATACACGGTACAGTGCCTAAATATATTATATATATATATATATATATATATATATATATATCATTTGAATAAAATGGTCTTTTAGTTTAACTCTTTGGCCAAAGTGTTGTAAGCCCTTGAGCCCCTCCAAGGCAGACCACATCTCAAGGGTCCTAACACTAAAATAGATTCTTAATAACCTGTACATTACCAGGAAGAATGATTTATAATAAATCTGTCAAAATTAGTTGCATAGTTCTAAGTCTGATTGAAGCTCTTATTAACCTGTATAATACCAGGAAAAGCACTCTATATTAGATTTGTCGCAATCAAACTGGATGCAGGTTCCCAAGAGTGTGGAAGATGCAAACGTGAGAAAAATATCTGAAGTGTGCGGCAATGACGTCAGAATGGCTCTGGTTTTCAGCATCTAGTAAACTTGCCAGAGTTCTGGGAGTGATGGGCCTTGTAATAGCAGAATATCGAGTTAAACAAAAAGAGACACATAGAATGAAAGATAGGAGAAATAGAAAAGCAATTGTGTTCCCTTCATGTAAATCCTGGAAAAACTGACTACTTTAGCATAACAAACAACAACAAAAAACCTGTTCAGCAAGTTTTAAAATGAAAACTCACTCACACATACAGAAGGCTGCTTTCTCCTTGAATAGTTGTGTAATATACAGGCTTCTTAATGGTTATGTTTGTGTGTGTGTATGTGTGTATATATATATATATATATATATATATATATATATATATATATATATATATATATATATATATTCATGGGGGCTGGAATGAGGGGTGCGGAGGGTGCAGCTCCCCTTGAGTTTACATATTTATACATTGTGACCAAATAGACAGCAAGGCTTCCTAACATTCATGGGAGGCTCTGTCCTGCTGCCTATGCTCGTCTAAACTACAACGAGAAACCATAGGGTTAATGGTGGGCATCATGTTTTTGCCCACGTATTTTATTATATGTTATCATTAAACAGATGTAATAGCAGTGGTACTGCTCGGATTCAGGTGGTTCTGGACATGCAGGGGTTAAAACCTGGACCTGCGCCACAAAGCAACAAATCACTGGGCTGTTTTCCTAACAATGGACATGATTGCTGCTTTAAATATAAAGTAACTGTAGTTGAAATGACTAAATAATAGTTCATGCAGCAATCCCAGCTGCTTGTTTTTTGTAATCTTACTCCTTTTGAAGCTAAACTACGCTCTTTTAATCTTTCCAAAAAAATAACAAATAGTGATTCTGGCCGGATTGCTACTTTAATTAATTGGAATTGCTTTGCCATGCATTGTAGTCCCCTCTGGCAGCAGAGAGGGGTAAATAAGTACTGTAGGTAAAATTATGTAACAATAATTGGTAAGACAGTTGAAGAGGAAATCCCTCCCAGGAGCAACGTGAACTAATTTCAGTGACCTGTTTAAGAGAATCATTGGGGTAATTGATACCTTTTTTTTTTTACCCATATCTGACACCTACAAGTACAATTTTTATTTATTTTTTTATATTAGACTTGGGAGGGGTTTGATTTCCTCTGGCTGCTGCTCCCTTGTGTGTGATCATCAAGTCACCCCTCACCACCTTCTTTTTTTGGTCCTCGAAGAAAGATAGGGTGGGATAGGGTTAAATAAAACACTTGATTGTGAAACACTTCCTCATTAAGAGGTCCCTAAGAAATTAATCTAGCCAACGACAGTATGTGTGGTTGCACCTTGAAAACGCAATGTCTAACAGAGGGGACTCGTGAAGCAGTTTTTAGTCAAATCCCATTTAAAACTCTTTAGTTTCACTTAAAACCAAATATTTGTGTTGCAATCAAAGAACTCCACCAAGTTAAAGCTTGTATACCACCGATTACCAACAGGGGCTTTGTGAACTCCTGGTGAACTTTTTCCATGGGGTTATCCAAAATAAATATGTAATGGCAGGTCCCTGGACGTATAGTGGGTTCCTGAGACTGTGGGGACTGTGCACTTAGTAAGGCCCCAAACTGCATCTAGTATGGGTGGTATAGCTATCCATTACAGCTTCCAAAGTCGCTCCCCATGATGCTTTGCATCCAGAAAACGTGGTACGTGACTTCGGTAGCTCTGGCAGTCATTGACAGCTATAGCGCCCATGCTGCCTGCACATACTGAGGTACAGTTCGGGGCATTTTAAAAAGCACGTGTTCCCCCACGAGCTCAGGACACTATGCTGCTTGGGATCTGTCAAACAATTTTGTTAGCAATAGTCTGATGAGTAGGCAAAAATATTTCTTAATTAGGGGTTTGTAAAACAAATGTTTTGTAGCAGGGGGTGCACAATGTAATGCTTCATACCACGATTAACAGTTGCTATACAATTTGAAATGTGCTTTGCAAATTTAGACCCAGAAGCCTAACCCGGAACACAGCACAATAACAAATACCATACAATAATTGTGTTTGTACCTCTATCGCTAGAGGCTAGAATGTCATTATTAGAACAGCACATGATTATCTGTTGCTCTGGGGGCTGACTGCTTTTTGTGGCTATTTGAGTACCATGGGCGAAACGTCCTCTTCTGTTCAGTGCAGTGGAGAGAGCATGTGGTTGCTAACTCTTGTGCCACGAGGTGTTCTGACATTGACAATGTGTGGCTGCATTCTTTGACATGTATATCTTATACAGTATCTCTCCATTGGACTTTTTTTTTAAAGAAGCAGTCCGTCCGTGGGACACTTAAAAAATGATTACCTTGTCGAAAACTAATTATCTAAGCAGCCGATTGGTTCGTTCTCCTGTGATCGATCAGCAAAGATCCTGCTTCCAGCGTTCACAAAATGGCCGCCTTTCTGTTTCAATCAGTCTGTCAGTCAGTGTAATTCAGCAGCTACAATGCATTTTTATATTAGTAAGGTAACATTATCTATTGTTACAGTTTACAGCTCAAACTGCTGGGAATATTGGCAATAAATTATCCCAAATGGGAAAGTGTTACAAAGATCTTGCACTGCTGGGGAGGTGTGCTAAAACCTGCTATAGAAATCAAAGGATGATCATTATTTTAATACTCATTAAAAATGGCATTAAGAGTTGAATTTAAAAAAAAAAAGTAGTAAGTATTATCTAATACTACAGAACTGAATTATTAAAAAAAAAAAAAAAAAAAACACATGTAGGATATTGCATAGATTGCTCCTTTAAGATCTGCAAACTGTGTCATTTGAATATGGAGTTATATATTTGCATTGTGTAAGCTTATGATTTTCTTAAACCACAGCTGACTATTTGTACTACATTTGTAATGTAAACAAACAAAATCTAAGTAAAAAACCTGACAGTTTTCTATAGCAAAACTTACTTCAGATTGTCTGATTTCTTCAGCATTGAGTTCTAATACCAATAATGTCTTGACAGTTCTGATTGCATAGAATGCATGGCAATCTAATTTTAGCTTAGCTCTTAGACTGCTTTATATTCACTATGGTGATGTATAAATAAACAGTACATTCACTATAATTATAGACCATGTGGAGTCAATGTTACTAACCAAAGCACAGTGAAAACATTATACTATTAAGTTATTTTCTAAATAGAGTTTTTTTCTAAGAAAGCTAGAAGCAAACACATTTAAAGTTGTCTTCATATTGTCTCTGGCTTGTATATTAATAATAAATATGTAATAATGATTATTATAATAACTTAAAAAATATATCATGTTTGTTTCCTGCAGTAACTTATAGAAAAGGTTAATGGCATCAGCATTAATGGTCCCACCTAGGAGTAACCTGAACGAGTGGCAGCAATGGAATAGGTTTAAATCTGATTTATATCTTTAAAAAGTCAGATAAGTCGAAACCTTTTTAAATCTTTTCATATCCTCCCTCCCGCTCCCAAGAATAGTCTGAAACTCCTAGCATTTTATTTTCTCTTAAAATGGGGGCGTTGAATGGCAAGGCGAGGGAGAAATTATTCTCAGTCTTGTTTGCAGTACTGCACTTATCTAGTGGTAAGAATTATATGCACATCGCTCTATAGGCCGGATACATCAAACTCCATTAAAGTGGAGATAATATCGCTCCTGCTATTAAAAAAAAAAAAAGTATGATCATTATTACCGCAATTGTACGTAGGTATACATCAAAATTGTAGTTTTCATTTAGCAGGTGCGATATTCAGGCAAAATCGAGATGCGAGAATTAACACGGCCATTAATAATGTGCAAATGACACCGCATCGCGATCACAGTAATAGTATTTCTATCATAGGCTTCTGTCATAACTATTATTACACAAGCCTATAATAGAAATAACATTAACCCGTTTATTGCCTGCAGTTACCAAGGTATACCACAGGCAACAAAGGGGTTAATATTTTTTTTAAATGCCCACGTTAGTGACTTGTAAAGTATTGCCATGCCACATTTGGCTAGTAGGGATATTGGGCACTAGTCTATTAGGGGAGGGGGGGGGGTACTTGCCCAGGGGAGGGTAGAAAGGCCTCCCAAGGGGGAGGGGGTGAGAGGGGTTAATTCCTTCATTACCTTAGGAAATGAAGGGGTATTATTTATGTATTTTCATATTGGGTTTTTTATTACTTGGTACATATGTACTTTTTTTTTAATGCTTAATGCCCAAAACCACTATTAGCCACATTTGGCTAATAGGGATCTTGGGCATTAGTCTGGCGGGGAGCGAGGGTTATGAGGGTGGGCGAGGTGATGAGGGTAGTTCTGTGGAAATGCTTTACTAGCCTCTAAAGTGGCCAAGGGGGACAGGGAGTGTGTTTTATGTTTATATCAACCCCTTTGTAGTCGGCTAGTCATGAAACCCCATGACCCAACCCATGACTAGTTGACCCGTGGGCTACTAAAGGGTTACTATGTACTGCAATGTATCTTAATAACTATTTTATCACCTATTTCAGCTTGGTTTAGCTTCTCTGGCCTATGTATATAAATAGTCAGTATGCTGGCCATTATAAACATAGGAAAGACTGGACTTGGTGATACATTCTTTGTGATATTTCTGCCGTTCATCCCGTTCCGAACAATATTGTAACTTGATGTATTTACGTTTATACTTACAAATGCGGTATTATGCCTGTTTATCGGATCCGATGCTTTTAACAGATTCGATAAAAAGTGCATTTGTTTTGGCGATTCAACGTTGATGTATTGCACAATAAAAAAAAAAGGCACGTTTTCTAGCGCTTATAACGCTTTTTTAGGTTACCGCAGCTTGATGTATCTGGGCCTGTGACTGAACAACCATAATGCAAAGACAGAAGCAGTAAAATACAAGATATGTTTACATTGACACTATAAACCTATTGTTGCTATTAGGCCGTACGTATAGTGCCCGTGACGGCGACGCCGCCCAAAAACAAATGCATTGCCGCCGCGTGCGCTTATAGTAAGCGCGACGGGCGACGGAGCGTCACGAATTTTGGTAGCTGGCAATATTTGATTTTTCAAGGGCTGTCGCCTCATGTGACAGCCCCTGAACCAATCAAATGCCAGCACGCCTGCAACGCCGCCGCAAAGCGAAATATAACTTTCGCTAGCGGCGACGGGTGACGTCACCCGTCCCGTCGCCCGTCGCGTGCACTATACGTGCGGCCTTAGTATCATAAGCTCAGCTTGCTCCCTATGTCTGTGTAAATGATTCATTAAAAACGTATGATTCATTTCCTTCTCAGATCTGTCATTTCATATCAATAAAAGCCGTCCTTAATTATTTCTGAAATTGGCAAAAAAACAAACAAAAAAAACCCCTCCAACGCTCGAACAGATAAAAGGGAAAGTACTAGAACGTTTATTTCCCGACATTCCAGTGCGTCAGTATGTAAATAGTATTGGTTTGCATAGCTGTGGTTTCAATAGTGTGCCACACACGTGTACTGTATATGAAAATGTCATGGAAACATTCAACAGCCACCTGCAATCACCCATCTGTCTCAAACGGGTGGTTTATATGTTATATCCTGTGAACCGTATTGCTACAGTAACTGTCCTAATAACTACAGTATGGTTTTGTGAACATCTTCAAAATTGATTCACAGCGTGTTTTTGAGGTTTTTTTTTTCAAATTCACAAAATGTCGATTCAATTCATTTCACCCGAATTTTGTGAAATTGGCAATAAATAACATTATATAAAGGCCATGTGACCTTGCACATTGACTTTGAATGCTTGGCAATTATTTTTGTGACACTTGCCATTATGCTAGTACCAGAACGGAATAACTTGCAAACATCACAATTCTGGCTGACTAATTTACAGACAAAACATATGCTGAACTGGGGTGTATGGTATTGAGGAAAATGTGCATCGAGTGGACATGCCCGTGGTGATTGGCTAATGTAAGTGTAACGGGTCTTCCCTCTAGTATGACCCACCCAATCTCACATTGGCCCGTGTGATCTAACCAGTCCCCTTTACATGATAGTGTATGGTGGTGCACCTGTAGGCAACAGGACTCCTGAGTCTCCCGCTTGATGATATTAGGGGATGTCATCAGGACAGGTCGCTGAGGTAGTAGGTGCGAGTCCAACTTACTTCATGTGCAGCGCCTCCACCTCATCAGGATCTGTGCTTCCGCAGGGAGATGGTCTTGGTGAGGAACCCCTTCTCGGTGGTGCCATCCACTGTTGAGTAATTTCACACTCACACAGTGGGGGTATCTTTAACAAGGGCATCTTTATTGATGATCTGGAGGTAGTAGACTGCCCCTTGCAGCTGCCAGCTTTAGCCGCCCATTTCTCCGTGCTGTCCCTTTGCCAGGTACGCCCTCCCAATTGAAGTGGGATCCCCTCTCCCCGTAGGGAGATCACCCCTGTGCCAGGTCCCTGGACACAGTGTGGCCTTGACAGGCTTGATTTGGAAACCCGTGCCACTAGTTACGGCACTAGTGAGCACCAAGCTATCCTGCAATCCCTTTCACAGGAGCCAAAACAACATCAGCAACAACCTAACTTTGACAGTGTTGTGCCTTATATACCTCAGGGGGCAGGCACATCTCTGAAGTCACTATCCAGGGACTCAGAGCATGCAGCTACTCCCATCCATACATAGGGCACCTCACCAGGTTGTGAGGGAAAACCTCCATAACTGCTGCTGGCATTCCTGTACTTACCAGGGTTTACTGCCAGCAGAGAAGATGTCTGCAGTCCATTATTATGCATGGCTACATACTCCCCCTGGTGAATCCCCACCGTCCCAGCTGAGACCTAATTTTGGTGTACCTTGCGCCAGGAAACACTGCAAAAGAACACAAAAATTAGAAATACAAAACATCATTGGATTACATAATAATGCAACGGTATGGCGCTCACTGACCAGCAGGGAGCGCTAGGCTAACCATAGACTCTCTATTCTGGCAACCTAATAGTAGTGTTGAGGGTCTGGCTTCTTCACCTCCCTTCCAGCTGTATCTGTCACCGTGACACTGTACTCCCGGGGCAGACCACGCTCATTTCTATACACCACCCTGTGCATGTAAACACTGCGCCCGATAGTCCATACCCTCATTAACTGGGAAATTCGTTGCTCAGCTTGAACACCCGTAATGGCACCCCCTTTATTGACAATATAATATTCAATATCTGCCCGGAGCCACCTAGCCCTGTGATTTCTCTCGATTTCTCTCATAAGGGGTTCTGGGACGTATGGGTACTCAAGCCCATGAGACCGCTTATATTTGGCTGCAATAGCCCGTTCTGCACGACAGGACCGGGTCAATTTAGCATGGCCAGCCCTCCCCGGTAATACAGGGGCTCGTCTGGGTCCACTGGATCCTCTAATCCATCGGGACCTTTTGGTGTGATGAGGCCTCGCCTAATCTTACTCCACCTATCCTGCAGCTCCTTCAGGTAAGCCGCATCGTCAAAATCGCCTTTAGCCCACCAGTGATCCACCACCCCATCTCTTTCTAGAATAAAGCGGGTTCGATCAATCCAGGCTACGTATCCCTCATACAAAGGCGCCCACCACCTGGTTTCCTTGAGCTCATCCTGAACTGACTCTAAGGATTCCTCTTCTTCAGGCAAACCCCCAGAAGATACCCCTGAGGTACCCTCCGATGGTACTGCAAGCCCCCTGTCCCACGACTTGTTCCCAATAGTGACACTCATAGCGCTTGGACAGTCACTTGACACCGACACTTGTCGTGAAATCCTCCGTCCTCCCACCGATCCATCATCGGATGTTCCCCAGTCCAAGCTCCCAGTCCATTCCTCGGAAGTGACCCGGGAATCCCTTGACATCCCTAAGCTAGAGGATGACCCAAACGTGAAAACGACTGGGGCAGGGACTTTAGCTAAGGCCTTGGGACTAGCTTTGGGGTTGGACGGGGTTTGGGGATAGGGCCGGACAGTGGGTATGTGCAGGGCTACGACCTGCTCCTCAGCACTACCTGGCTCAGCTCCGCCACAAAGTCTCTCCTCTTCTCCGGTACTGGGACTCTTCACTCTCCGGATCGATCGCCCATTCTTCCTTGAGGTAGGCGACCGGCTTCCGCTGCTCGATCGTAGAGGCGCGATCATCTCCCACTCGACCCGCTCGGGTCACCGGAAACGATCTCCGTGCACGCACGTGCCTCGCCACCATCTTGGGTTGGGTCCCCAATCGAGACCTCTTCTTCCACAAGGACATCCGGCAACGCCCTGCTCCTGCGCGATCCCGCCTGGGCCTGGCTCCGCTCTTCCTTGATCACCACCCCCGGAGCCTGAGATAAGCACGGCTTTGACTTACTACTCCGTAGTGTCGGGGTGGATCGACCTCCGTCCGAACCACTAGTCACCACGCCCGTGGGACTCCGCGGCTCGGGCTGCCGTGGTACGGGCGACACTCGACTCCGTGTCTCCACACCACAAGGGATGGCTGCTCGCCGAAGCGTACCGCTGGTATGGTACTCTGGCAACAAGTCTAGCACATCCGAAAGTCTTGCGCACTCCTCGTCCGAGGACTCTAACTTCGCATTAGGTCGGGGCACTCCACTAGGGGATCGCCAGTGAGCCCCTCTCTTGTCACCCCGTCGGTGACTGTGCTTTTCCTTCTTGAGAACCGGCACTGGTCCCTGTTCTTCGGGACCCGTGGTCTCTCTCCACAACGCACCGGGAAGCTCCGCCACCAACATGGGGACATCTTCCCTGGTTTCCACAGCTTGCACCGGCACAAAGGTCGGCATGGGCCACAGATACTGCAATCCACAATGAGGGCATTGGGCAGCAGTGCCCACGGCTCCGCCCGGCAGTCTGCACTGCAGGCAGAGACACGCCACAGTCTCTACACCCTCTACCCGGAGGATCAGGAAGCCTCCTGGAGCAGAGTAAGGGTGAGTAGTTATCAGAGGATTTTGTTCATCTTGTTCGGATTTGCAGGCCATGGTCACCAGTGGAGGCACTCTCACTAATGACCGGTACGGCTCGCTGGCTCTTCGCAACTGAAGCGCAGGGGCTGGTCTGGCAACCCCTCCTCCATCTTCCTCCATCCGCATCCGGCAAAACTGTAAACCACTCCCCCTGGTTGAAACTAGGGAGAGGTCTCGTAGACTTGTAGGCTGACCCAGTACAGGGGCGGAGGGAGTCATAGTCCATGAGGGCGCGGCTCCAGCTTTCGTGCCACTCTCCCCAACAGAGTGGGGTTTTCCCGTTGGCGCCACTTCTGGCCAACAATCAGCAAGCTGCAAAGTTGCAAGACTTTCTGCAACTGGCCCACGTGGTGTCCCGGGAACCGCCATCTTGGTTTGTACTGTCTCTTTGATTCACAGTTGAGGTAGCATTTGGTTGTTTGTATATCGAATGATAAGCAAGTCCATTACGTTCCTCCCACCTGACAATACTGTCGTCCTCGCTGTCCTCAGGGTTACTACCCCAAGGGCCTAAGCAGGACAAACACGGCGCAGCCACGGCTTTCACGCCATTCCACAACAGGCTCACAAAAGTCTCTTCTGTAGCTTGTTCTTCATACTCGCACCGGACAGGTGCGTTCTCTTCCTCGGCCTCTGACCACCATCTTGGACCTTCTGCGCCTTGCAGATCCTCCAATCTTGCGGTCTCCTCACGGCCACTGAATATCGGATTTCTGTACATGGAGCTCCTCTCTGCGGGGCAGCTACCATATCGATACAATAAAAATGCCTTGTGCACCACCTTGTGTACCTAACGTAGATCTGACTCGTGTTTGCACTACCTCAGGCTAGGCTCACTCTTTCTGGGTCTACTGTATTTCCTTCCTCCCAGTCTGTGCTCCTCTTGGTAAGTGGTCTAGAATGGAGACTAGAGTACTCTGGCTCTTCCATGCAGTACTTTGGGCGTCTACGTACTGTTGGCTAGCCTAGCGCGGACCCTTCCAGAATTCCTGCCCTAAGTTACCAGTTTATACTTTCAGGCGTCCCCCACCAGTGCTACCTCAAGGCGACTAGAACAGCAATAGCCCCCCTCTCCAGACCCACTAACCCCTTGCAGGATCCCAGGTCGTCTATGCGGTCTGCAGCTCCAGCAGCTCCCTGACTATCCCTGGCTCCGTCCCACGCAGCACAAAGTGGCAGTAGACACTCTCCCTGTTTCCTAGTGTGCCTAGCAAAAGCCTGTCCTGTTGACAGGTCTCTCAGCAGCGCCTCCAAATGTAATGGGTCTTCCCTCTAGTATGACCCACCCAATCTCACATTGGCCCGTGTGATCTAACCAGTCCCCTTTACATGATAGTGTATGGTGGTGCACCTGTAGGCAACAGAACTCCTGAGTCTCCCGCTTGATGATATTAGGGGATGTCATCAGGACAGGTCGCTAAGGTAGTGGGTGCGAGTCCAACTTACTTCATGTGCAGCGCCTCCACCTCATCAGGATCTGTGCTTCCGCAGGGAGATGGTCCTGGTGAGGAACTCCTTCTCGGTGGTGCCATCCACTGTTGAGCATCTTTATTGATGATCTGGAGGTAGTAGACTGCCCCTTGCAGCTGCCAGCTTTAGCCGCCCATTTCTCCGTGCTGTCCCTTTGCCAGGTACGCCCTCCTAATTGAAGTGGGATCCCCTCTCCCCATAGGGAGATCACCCCTGTGCCAGGTCCCTGGACACAGTGTGGCCTTGACAGGCTTGATTTGGAAACCCGTGCCATTAGTTACGGCACTAGTGAGCACCAAGCTATCCTGCAATCCCTTTCACAGGAGCCAAAACAACATCAGCAACAACCTAACTTTGACAGTGTTGTGCCTTATATACCTCAGGGGGCAGACACATCTCTGAAGTCACTATCCAGGGACTCAGAGCATGCAGCCACTCCCATCATTACATAGGGCACCTCACCAGGGTGTGAGGGAAAACCTCCATAACTACTGCTGGCATTCCTGTACTTACCAGGGTTTACTGCCAGCAGAGAAGATGTCTACAGTCCATTATTATGCATGGCTACATAAGAAAAGTCAGACCCAAAATAGGCTTTGGAGAAGTAGTAACACAATACTGTGTGTAGAGTAGACAGGCCCTGCGTGCCACCTTCTGGCACCTTGGCGTATTGCCAGCTATGGACCCTCCAATGGGGCTAGTCCGACTATGCCTCGGGACTGCAGCTTGTTGATTCCCCTCTGGGCATAGGCTGCCTCTCCATGAACCCCCAATGGTGAAGGGAGCCATTTCGGTGGGATGCTACATAACAAGGTACTGTCGCTCTCTATAAAACAATAAAAGGGGATATACGTCGTACACACACAAGAGTCAAGATGAATGCAACATGGGATGTCCCAACTGTATGGGAACAAGAGCAACAAACAGCTATAGTAGTGGGTGCTGCAATCAGAAAAAAACTAGTCAGGGTAACTACATACAGAACAGAAGAGTAGCTGAGCACACCAAAAGAAATGCAATAATTTATAAAAATTCCCTGAAGAAGGTGTTTGTACACTGAAATGTCGGATGGTTTGTGACTGTAATCAGGCAATAAAATGAACTTTTTATAAATTATTGCATTTCTTTTGGTGTGCTCAGCTACTCTTCTGTACTATATGTTCTGTCGTTTTGTATGTTGCGCCGGCCTTTCTGTTTTTGTTAATAACGGGATATTTTCCCTATACTATCATATGAACATATATACACTATTCACAGTGAGATCCCACTATGCCAACTCCTCCTGGGATCTGGCTTCCAGAAGCTTCCAGAAGCTTCCACATGGTATCTGGTGCAACATTTTGCCACACGTCACCAGCGGGGCAGCATTTTGTGTGTGTTGGGGAAAGTGCGCTGTCTTTAAACTTGTTCATATATATATATATATATATGAACAAGTTTAAAGACAGCGCACTTTCCCCAACACACACAAAATGCTGCCCCGCTGGTGACGTGTGGCAAAATGTTGCACCAGATACCAGTAATGATTGTAAAATGTTACATGAAACAACCAGTGTTAACCTGTAAATGCCAATTATAATAAAAAATGAAATAATAAAAAAATAATTAAAAAATAATATATATACTAGACAAAAAGTAAAAATGTGCCAAAAAATGTATAAAAGAAATAGCAATAAACTTATAAACAGTATTTAAAAAATGTATAGTAAAAAATCAAAAATCGAACTATAAAAGGAAAAAATATATACTTAAGTCCAAATAAAAGTCCGTGAATGATTAAAGCAAGGGTCCAGGCAGCTTCTTCTTGGGCTCACCAAGTTCCCATGGTACCTATTAGAAAAAGAAAAGAGAAAATGCACCCGATCCTTGTGTAAAATCAGATGAACATTTTAATATGACACGGACAAGACAAATGCACACTTACAATTTGTCTAATAAAAACAGGCATTTTATGGGACCTGCCCATGCACCAAACGAAGACTCCACGGTCACCTCCGCTCTGTGATAGCCAAGATGGTTCTGTAGCCAGTGTCTGTGAACGCCGTGAGCTCCAGGATAGATGGAATCCACTTGTATGGAGCTGTTAGCAGCGTGCGTCCACCATTCTTCTCACGCATGTGATGCCGGGACCCGGAAGAACTATAGCACCAGAGAGACATTGTGAAGTGAAGTTCTTCCGGGTCCCGGCATCACATGTGTGAGAAGAATGGTGGACGCACGCTGCTAACAGCTCCATACAAGTGGATTCCATCTATCCTGGAGCTCACTGCGTTCACAGACACTGGCTACAGAACCATCTTGGCTATCACAGAGCGGAGGTGACCGTGGAGTCTTCGTTTGGTGCATGGGCAGGTCCCATAAAATGCCTGTTTTTATTAGACAAATTGTAAGTGTGCATTTGTCTTGTCCGTGTCATATTAAAATGTTCATCTGATTTTACACAAGGATCGGGCGCTTTTTCTCTTTTCTTTTTCTAATATATATATATATATATATATATATATATATATATACATACACATATATACAGTGTTCGACAAACCTATACATTTGCACGCCCCGGGCGAGTGGATTTAACATCGTGGCGAGCTCCTATTGGCCCAAGCAGCACACGTGTGGTACTAGGTGGCGAGTAGATTTTTTGGTGATTTGTCGACCACTGTATATATATATATATATATATATATATATATATATATTAGTGTTAGATGCCACTGTCTCCAGGCAGCAGTGGGCAGGGTTTAATATCTGCTGAGTCACTCGAGCACCATGGGATGGGAAATGGGCGTTACTTTGTATGGGCCCACACAGTTATCCTATTGAGGCAATGGTAATCCCAAATGGGGTTTACACTCTCCCCTAACAAAACCCAATGTTGTCCCCAACATTCTCGAAACATATCATGAAAACATTGGAATACATAATGGTATATATTCTTGTATACAACCCATCACGGCAGAATTACACAGTGCTCTCAATATACATATAATTGTAGTAACAGTTCTATTGTTCTGGACCCTGTTAGGTTTTTTTCCCTGTTCTGAGGTTGCTAGCACTCCTCAGTGTAATGTTGCAACTTTGTAACTCCCTTGTTGGCTTTTCAGGCTGTTGCCTAGCAACTCTTCCACTGGCTGAGTGGTATGATCCAGGACTCCTGGCTGTTGGTCTCTCCCTGCCCCTTTACCTGCATGCTGGGTCATAACCTCTTCCAGCCAGCAGCCAAAGAGATTGTAATTTACCTATCCCTATACCATGCATTGTCCTATTTGCCATTGTAGTCACAATTTCCCATCCATTGCTCCCATGCCACAGTGTTTACCCCAGCATCTTATTCCTTTTTTATTGAGTATTGTTTTGTCCAATAAACAATTAAGAAGCTTCCCCCTTGCTTGGTATATGGGATTGAGTTGAGCTGCCTGTCCCTACTCACTTGCCACAGTGAGCCTGGGACAGAACATCTATGATCATCCAGACATACAGTAGTACACTGGTAAGTACCAATGACCAGTTAAACATTGTAACGAGTGCTCACCACCAACAGGACGGGATGGCGTGGCTGAGATGGGTATGTTGGCATACACAGACCTCCAACCGCGAGACCGCGTCCGGAGTGCAGAGTAAGGTTGTGTAGCTGGGTCAGGATAGGAGAGATCAAAATGGTCGTATATACTTGCCATGGTCCGGGATTGGAGAAATCGGCTAGTCGTTGTGCAGTGCCAGGGTACAGGAGTAGAGAAGGTAGAAGTCCAATAGCAAGCCGAGGTTAAGGGTCAGAGAGGCGAAGGTCCAGATACAAGCCGGGGTCACAACAGGAACAGGATATGCAGGACAAGACAGCACCAATGCAGCAGGGTGTTTGAGGCAAACACAAGTACATAAACAGGGTTTATGCTCAGCCAGTTTGCAGTAGGGCTGGCTGAGTATTAAAGGAAGAGGCAGCCATTGGTGGGGCAGCACACAGCTGCAGAGTAATGAATGAAACTCGCCCCCTAGACATATTCAGTCCACTGATGGGCGGGGGCGGGGAGAAATGCAGGTGAAGGGTAATTGGAGATGGAGTTAGCCCCTCGTGTGCCCATGGTAGTACGGCGCTTGCGTGTGGACTGCGCGTGGTGCGCCTTAACGTCACGGGACAGAGCCTGAGTGAGATCCGTGCGGTGTCCCCCAGCCTGGTAGAGCGGCGCGCATCAGACGCTTTGTCACGGGACGTGTCACGGGGGCGGGCCTAAGCGCGGGACGTGCAGTGTCCCCCAACCTGGTAAAGCGGCGTGCGTCACTCATCCCTTCACGGGGTGCGTAACAGGGGCAGGACCAACGGACAATCCTCACAAACATACTATTTGGCAATCATTAATACCAATACACCTGAACCATACACAAACTGAGTATGTGACACTTACCTCACTGACTAAAAGCGCAGGTTGCCACGTATAGCTTCTCTATAAGACCAAAATAGTGTTGTGGGGCAATTATATGGTGAGCAATAATAGACTACGTCCATGCCCCACTACTGTCCTTATCAGCATAGCACTATTCCTGAGTCTAGGCAGTACTGAGATATTTGGGTGCTGCACCCACACTTTTGACAGTTCTAATATATAAGCTGGCCACTCGGATATTATCAATGCATACAGGGTGTAGCAGCAATATCACAATATATGTATAGCCCCCGTGTCCCTCAGGGGATTGTCGCGTGCTGCGGCTTGGTCAATGGGGCGGTTGCATTTGCAATTGAGGCCTTTTCAGTGTGGGGGAGCCTGCGCTGGCAGTTCTGAATAGGGACAAGTAAGAGAGGCTGCAGTTACATGTTGCTAGGCAACCAGTAAAGCTGTGAGAGATAACAGTTTAGACAGCTTTTAAAAAAGAGTTGGCAGTTGAGAAGAGTTGAGTTGGGAGTTGGAGCTGGGAGCTGGGTGAGTTAGGGTGTGTGTGCAGGGAGCAGTAGCCCCTAGCACTAGGCCTAGTTACCCCCAGAGGTCCCAGATAAGTTATCATTCCCCAGTTTTGTGGTTGCTTCAGGGACAGGCCCTACGTAAGGAGATCTGCCCCTTTAGCTATTTGGGGAGTTAGGGTGTGTGTGTGCAGGGAGCAGTAGCCCCTAGCACTAGGCCTAGTTACCCCCAGAGGTCCCAGATAAGTTATCATTCCCCAGTTTTGTGGTTGCTTCAGGGACAGGCCCTACGTAAGGAGATCTGCCCCTTTAGCTATTTGGGGAGTTAGGGTGTGTGTGTGCAGGGAGCAGTAGCCCCTAGCACTAGGCCTAGTTACCCCCAGAGGTCCCAGATAAATGATCATTCCCCAGTTTTGTGGTTGCTTCAGGGACAGGCCCTACGTAAGGAGATCTGCCCCTTTAGCTATTTGGGGAGTTAGGGTGTGTGTGTGCAGGGAGCAGTAGCCCCTAGCACTAGGCCTAGTTACCCCCAGAGGCCCCAGATAAGTTACCATTGCCCCAGTTTGTGGTTGCTTCAGGGACAGGCCCTACTTGAGGAGTTCTGCCCCTTTAGCTATTTGGTTAAGTTAGAAGCCACTCAGTAGTGTGCAGCCTGATTACTGGGTTTGGGCTCGGACCCCCCAGGGTTATATAGAGACTATCTTCTCGGAGGCCCCGCCAAGCAGTGACTGCGGCCAGCCGGTTGCAGACGGATCCCCGTCAAAGTACAGACGGTGCGGAGCTGCGGTGATATTATCCACGCTGGAATTCACCCCACGCGTAGGAGGACATCACGTCGGATCAGGCGGATCCATACTAGTTGTATAGCGGTACCCGCGGGCTGGAGCCCCGGGCAGGTATCTATAAATAGTGCACCAACACGTCCAGGGATAGCGCTATCTCCAACACACGTGGGTGGGATTTGGACATAAGGTACTTTGGGGAATACCTATGTTGATGTGTGCACCCGGTGCACGTCCATGTGGGTGTGTGTATACGCATTATTCTGTGTGGTACAGGTACCAAAGTTATTATTATTATTAGTAGTTACAATAGTAAACAGTTATTAGCATACACTGTGTGCGTGTTTTATTATTGTGGTTCCTGTAAGAGGACCATTCCACTCAGGTGAGAACCCTTACAGGTGGAGGCGCTGTGTTCGACAACGGATCAGGTAACCCCAGGCTCCCAGTGGCGGAGGTTCAGGCCTTCTGTGAGCCTATCAGGTGACGCACCACACCCGGTAACACAAGTGTAGGTTTCCCCACAGGGTCCCTATCTGCTATTGGGGGGGGGGGGAAAGGTGTTACATATGGATCAGGCCTAACATATGACATTATTACCAAAACAATAGTTTTATTTCAAACACTGTGACACATAGTAATGGCAGCGCTATAAGTAGGGTGGCCACTGTGATATGGGATGCACATTTCAAGCCGGGCTTAACTGAGGCTAATATATCGGGCACCTCCTTTTTTTTTCCCCAGACCAATAGAGCCCTCGAACATAGCAGTCTAAATCAGCATATCTGACCCAAATGTGAAACAGCGGGAGATACTCCCGTTGTAATTACTAGGCCTACCAGCAATGATACAAATCTAAGCATAAGTAATTGGGCACGCTTCTATAGTTTTAAAATGTGCAAATATATAATATAAAGTGTTCAATAACATATTACCAATTAAGTGAAAAAAGTGAATTTCGAACCAAGTGGAAAGTGAATAATTAAATCAGCATAAATCAATAGTGAATAATCATACCCACACCATTAAAGTGTTATACAAGTGAAAAGTGTAGAAAAGCAGCTAAAAAAAACCTTAATATACTGTTCTGTAGTCTATTTTGCTTGAAGATTCCAAAATTAAGGGAAGTGCTGCGTGTTCACAACGAAGCCATGTAAAAAATGAAAAACACAACATAGTGCAACCAATTTTTTTAATTCACATTAAGTGATGGAATTGTGGGTTAATTCAACTCACATTCTATCCAATTCAATGAAGCATATCAGAGACACTATCTCTCTCTGATTAGAGTTGGTACAGGTAGTGACCTTCAACATCGATTTTTACCCCCCCCCCCCACCGAGCAGGTACAGACTCTCCCCAGGGCGTAGTCATAAAGAAGAGAAAGACTCTTATGGTGTAGTATATTTCAAAAGATTCTATTCATTGACGTTTATCAAACAAGTGGAAATGCACTCACATTTAGCACTCCAAAATAGTGTACTGTACGAAATCCCGGTCTCAGCGTTCTCTTAGCCGGCGTGTGTGTTCGCGTCTTCCGCATACGTCACTTCCGACTCTGACTTGGGACTCCGAATTGGGAAGGCCTTTTAAAGGGATGGAATTAGATTGTTTAGAAAAACGATGGAGTACAATGAGGATGGTGTTCATTCCCTTGGAGGGAGGTAATTCAACAATAAAGTCCATGGACAAGTGACTCAAAGGGCAGTCTGGTTGCAAGAGCTCTTGTTGTGGGCACATGTGAAACAAGACTTGACAAATAGTTCAGTGTCTTTTTGCATAGTAGGCCACCAAAAAGTTAGTTTAATGAGATCGGTAGTTCTTCAGGTACCGGGATGACTGGCTGATTTAGATGAATTGCTCTGGAGACGAAAGTTCTCTTGAGAAGATCAAAAGCCTGGACTGCTGCGGGTGGCCAGGAAGCAGCATCTGCCCCTTTCTTGGTTAAGGCTATGATCGGGGCTACTGTGGTAGAAAAGACTCAAATGAATCTGCGATAGTTCGCGAATCCTAAGAATCTTTGAGAGAAGAAGGTGGTGGCCACTCTCTGACTGGGTTGGTTAGCTAAGTATTTACCAGCCCCAAAATATAAACATGTATACAGATTGAAAGGAAAATCCGTTATTCCTTCACCCACGCTTCAGAACCGAGAGGAACCTTTCCTCTGCCAGGTACACTGAAGCCTTGTGACTGGATACACCTTCTGCACCGTTTGCAGCAGACTCCCCCGGAGAAGTTTTTCACGCCCTGCCACTGTTATCTCCGATTTTTGATGAACCTTATCAGGCCTGGGAGACTAACAAAATGAAACGTAACGCACGCCAGGTTTCAAATCCTTTGTCTCAATTTATTACTCATAGGGTAATGATTTTTATACAGAATAAAAAAAGATATTGGTTAGAGGCGTAACATAGGCGTGTCCTGGGCGTATACTAGGTGTGTCTTGGGCGTAGCTTTGATTAGAGGCATGATTTAGGGGCAGGACATATTAGTGGCGTGACTTTTGAGACGTGTCCCTTTTCAATACAAGCAATGTTCTGAATACATAGCTTATTCATTGTCTGTTATCAAAAGAGACCTTGAGTCTTAGCAACTTTTATTACATTATTCTTGCTTCTTGCAGAGAACCATTCTATTATATTCTACTAAAACACCAGGAAATTGACCTCACAAAAGTATCTAGTAATATCCTGGCCAGGGAGAATGAAATGCAATTTAGCAGAGAAACTGAGTGCATTCAGGAATTATATTTCAGCAAAAGGCTGACTACAGAATCTTAACTAGTTATGACCAGACAAAATGGAAGCTTAACATGAGTGCAGACTCTGGCCTGACATACTGGTCCTAACAATCCCTCCTTTTTGTTCTCTAAAAGAACAAATACCCTTACTAGGTACACTTCTCTATGACTATGGCCTTATGGGGACCAATAGTATCATAGACTCTGTTCATGGCCACTTATGAATTATTAGTTGCATACATGGCGTGAGATGAAACTGAAGGTTTCCTTGAGACAAATGAAAGCATTGCACACTTAGCACAGTGAAAAATAACAAAACTTGCTGCGATTATACTAATCACTACAATAAAACCATAGAGAATTTTCATACCCAATTCTCCGATCCAACTAGTGAGTCCTGACATCCAATTTAAGCTAAGGCCTGAGGATTCTTTACGCATCCTTGCCTGAATTTCCTGTAACTTATCCATATCTTTATGAATAGCGCCAGACTCATCTTCAATATAGGCACAGCACTTCTGTCCTACAAGTTTACAAACACCTCCTTGTGAGGCTAGCAGATAATCAAGAGCCATTCTATTCTGTAATAATACTGTTCGGATCTGCTCTTGTTCATTAGTCAGACGGATAATAGCATCACTTGTCTGATTAAGAGCATCATTAATATTTACCATCAGCTCACTCAATTTAGAATAGAGATCCAGAACACCTAAACTAGGTATAAAAAACCCAGCTGCAATGCGGGTTGGACTAATGGTCCTGGTCAGATCTTTTCGATTTCTCAGCTTCCCTTGGGGTAACGTGTCAGATACATAGAAAGTGGGAAGGATGAAACCCAGATAACAAAGGGCAGTGTGATTGCAGGGTACAATCTTAGTGGCCCACATGCCACACAACCAATAGATATATATATATATATCATTAAATATTTCTATAGATTAGAATATGTCACATAATCTAAGGGTCAGCTATTTGTGAGAATTGGTGGGGGCTAATTTCTGCTAAGAGCGACTGCACAAACATTCTTCTTGCACACATCTTTCATACTGCATTTACTCAGAATGGCAAAACGGACCAAGATGGCTGCTATGGTCACAATGGCTGACGTGATCCTTTCCTTGTGGTTGACTCACTTCCCTTTGTGACCTCCCACCTTCCTCATATCCAGTCTTCTCAGTCCCCCATATCCTTAAGAGCCAGTCTATTTAAAGAACAGAACAGTTAACCATTTCATAGTCCTGATGGACCAAGATGTCCAAGTTGTGCATAACTGCATTCCTTTCTTTTCCGGCCATTATATCAGCCCAGTTGATTTCTTCTTTGGTCTCTTCTTCTGGGGGACTGGCGACATCATCACCGCAGAGAGGCATAGCGTCGGTGGGGGTTGCAACGCACTTCTGGATCAGAGTTTTGCTGTACTTAATACATAGAGAGCAATGAGTAGGACAAACACACACATACAAAAACATTCGCTAGCTTCGCTCAAAGCAAATCAATCCAACCACCAAGTCCCCATGGTCCCTAAATCCTGGATAAAATACATAACATTGTGCTTTAACTAGGGCGCATACATGCCCCTCCTTTTGAGGCTAAAATATAGTCTAGAGCTATTTTTATTCTGCGGGGTCATTAATTTAAACTAAACCTATTCTTGGTTAAGTGAGTAAATGTCTGTGGCTGTATGATTTAGGATATCCCTGTAAACCTGTCATACAGTAACCCAACTCCTACATTTGGGAATAAATTCCTTGAAACATATTCTTCCCATAGACTACTTTTTAGCACTTGTGTATTGGGTGCATCTCTTCTGTTTCTAACTCTACGTGTGAACAATTAACATAACCGTGTGTTTGACTGATAAAGCATTCTCCCACCGGGATATCATTCTGCAGGGAGATTCTTTTAACCTAGAAATCCAAACAAAATAAACAAAGTTAAACAAATAATACCTTATACTATTTTGTCATCCTTATGGGACGCCACTTACACAAACATAATGGAGCATACATTGTAACTGAAAAATAATAAAAACCTGTAAAAATAAAAAGTTCAAAGTTCGTGTGTTGAGGCCTGGACATTTTTGCCTATAACCTTTCTCCCTTGATTAGTGGTCAGAGAGTATTGTGTCCATCAAAACACTTATTTGCAGGTGCTATGTCTTTGTCTTTATTTGCTGTTTGTGCTTAGGCTGGCACCATTTTGACGTGCTTGATGTGTATCCATGATGATAAGAAATTTTTACTGCAATGCTGGTGATGAGTAGCATCTAAATGGCCTTTTCATCTGGGATGAAGAGCGTGCTTGCGTAGAAAATGCTTGACCATTAACCCGTCTTGCGTTGGTGCACTTTCAGCTTTAACCTGTGCCTAGAAAGACTCAAAAATATATATTAGTTGCATGCAATACTTATTAATTGTTTTATTACCAATAACATGGTCCTTAATTAGTTACTTTGAACTACTGATGGTCATAACTCATCCCATAAGTGTCTCATAGGGAGAGAATTTATACCTAGAAATAAATTATTGTATTAATATTGTTACTACTATTATTAGCATCCACAATATTAAACAGAGATATTCCCTATTAACGCTCCTCAAATTTTAAACTAAGCAACCAATATGGACTTGACTTTGCTACAATCCAAGTTCCTAAAACTTGGTACCTCAGCCTTTGCCAAACCAATTGCTTCCATAATCAATTCTATCCTGTCTGCAGGCCATATCCCTAAGACCTGAAAAACTGCTAGAGTTGTCCCAATCTTCAAAAATGGGGACAAAAACACTGTCTCAAACTACAAATCAATCTCTCTTCTCCCAATACACACTTACTCTCATTCATACCTAACTGCCATCTGCCATTTTCTCTGATACAAATGGTGTCAACCTTTTAGTAATTTAATACTAACTAACCTTAAAACTCGCCCCACAAATCAAGCATCCCAACAGCCTGCACTCATGGCTATTGTCCCACACCCACAGTCACTCCTGGCTTTCACTTCAAACACTCCACTGTAACTATTCTGCTAAAAAAAATATGTGCAATGCCCTGTATATAATATATACCCTGCTCACCCATGCAACTATATATCCCCTGTCCTTTAACTCTATTTCCAGGACATACCCAAAAACAAATAAATGGTTACAAAATTATAAATTTGGCACATATCATATATCCCTCAACATAGGGACGGCTTGCTACCTGCTTTGCTGTGACATCTGCAAAGGTATTATTATTTACCAGGGGCCTGTCAGCTCTTGGAGTTAACATTGTTATAATAAATTCTGAACCTGCTGTGCATTGTGTATCATTTACAACATATCAAGTTCTTGACCCTCTATAGGGATTTCAGAAAGACCTTCAATAACCTATGTATGTATCTCCCCTCTTTTGTTCATATATTATCTATATATGTGAACAAAAATATAAAAATAGTTATGAAAACAGGTTGCTTGATATATAGCAAAATTAAACTGGTAAATAGATTTGTATGTGTAGTGACTATAAAAATATTTACTGCTTGTGTTAAAAGAAAAAGCCTGCAGTAGGTCTTTTAACAAATGTGGCATTTACAATATAAGAAAAAAATCCTGAAATCCTGAACAAAAGATTTCCTTTTAAAATAGACAAATAATTTTGAACTCTTTGCAAAGTGCTGAGCACACGGCCAGCATTAACTTTAAAAGACACTCTGACTTTAAAAAGAAAAAAAAAAATAATAATTTTCAAAGCGCCTTTTTTTTTTTTCTTCTGGGAAAACAGCCAGAAATTTCACAGTACAGATAACGGGTTTCGCTGTCTAATTCATATTAACTGCTGGATTAATCCTCACGCAGGGGATTCTAACGTTAGTTTAATGTTAAATATGAAGCTTTCCACGCTGTCCTAAAACTGCATTTTGTATGGTCTTTCAAAGATTAAATAACGGGAATATTTTAACTTACTTATAAACACCAAGTCTATGCCAACAAGAGCATGCAACATTCTTCCACTCATCCCCCTGAATGCCTTCTGCAAGAAATCTCATACTCCTGCAAACTTCCATCAATACAATTTCTATCCCGTTTTAACTATGCCCTCTTTTAAGCTAAACAAAATATCTTCAAACATGCAACAGTTATACCATGACTAAATAAACAGCAAGCTTGACCCTACCTGTCTTGTATGGCTTCTACACTGCTTATTTAACGGAGACAATTCTCGCTAAAATAACTGACCTCCATGCTGCTAAATACAGATATCATCACACTCCGCTCACACCACGGACACCCTCCTTTTGAAGCGCTATGTACACTGATGGCGTTATATACATATATAATGCAATATATTAATTCAAACAGTGCTTATGAGCTCTTACCAGCATTTTAAACAAAAACATCTTAATCCTGTAGAAATAAAATTGAAATGTGTTATCTTACTGCTTTACGGAAAAGAAGACAGTTCTACATTATCTTGTTCTCATGATTAAACTGCTTAAGCACAGCTAGTTAATTTTAATGTGAATGCTTCGCATTCTTTAAACTGTAAGAGAGAGGCTGTGCCCCTCCTTTTATTAAGATAGAAATACCGCAAACGAAAAGAAATGTGTCCGGTTTAAAAAGTATCCGCCTGGCCAGGACGAATAAACCTTTCAAACTATAACCAGGGACCGAGCTGAATATACTCCCCTTTTGTTGTGAGGTATTTCTCTCTATATTCGGTGTACACCTTTTTTTTTTTTAAAAACCTTTTAAAATTTAGATTTCATCATGAGCAACTAATATTCATATTTTTTGTACAGATGTTAATCAGCATGACTTTCACACAAGAAATCATTCAGGAAAAAATTCATCAGGGTTACAAACAAACTCGGTAGCAGTGTTTTTTTTTTTTTTTTACAGAGACTTTCACTCTGAGCCCCCTCCGGCAAAGCAGCACTTCCCTGCTTCTGACTCTGATATGGGCACTCTCTCTGCCAATGACCAGTATTACCACAGTTAAAACAGGCACCATTATTCTGAGCTATTCTCCCTGATTGATTTCTGGGACCAGCATAAGATCTCCGTCTATTCTGCCCTCTGCCTTGTAAATACATTGCCTTATTTTCATGCCGAGAACAACCTTCTGCATATTCGACAAAACGGGTCACAATAATACTAGCTGTCTGAGCAACAAATTCCTCAGGAATCCGACCAGATTTACACTCGCATTTAAAAATTTGTACATTTCTAGGCTTCCGTCCAGAGTCATTATTACTAATGCAAGCACCCATTAGTGGCTTAAAGAAAAACAGCTTAATTATGACAAATAATTGCAATATTTATACTTACACAATATACAATGGTCGTTCAGCTAGATCAGAGATAACAGTCCAGTCGTGCACAGAATTTACTGGACTCTTACCAAAAATTCTGTTTAAAAGGGCCTATCCAAATTCTTCAGTCACAATTTAGGTCTATTAAATTCCCAGAGGGGGTGAAGCATCATATATAAAAATTTACATATATACTCACAACCTCTGTGAACTTCCCACTTCTAGACGCCAAAACTGAAAGGAAAATCCGTTATTCCTTCACCCACGCTTCAGAACCGAGAGGAACCTTTCCTCTGCCAGGTACACTGAAGCCTTGTGACTGGATACAGCTTCTGCACCGTTTGCAGCAGACTCCCCCGGAGAAGTTTTTCACGCCCTGCCACTGTTATCTCCGATTTTTGATGAACCTTATCAGGCCTGGGAGACGAACAAAATGAAACGTAACGCACGCCAGGTTTCAAATCCTTTGTCTCAATTTATTACTCATAGGGTAATGATTTTTATACAGAATAAAAAAAGATATTGGTTAGAGGCGTAACATAGGCGTGTCCTGGGCGTATACTAGGTGTGTCTTGGGCGTAGCTTTGATTAGAGGCGTGATTTAGGGGCAGGACATATTAGTGGCGTGACTTTTGAGACGTGTCCCTTTTCAATACAAGCAATGTTCTGAATACATAGCTTATTCATTGTCTGTTATCAAAAGAGACCTTGAGTCTTAGCAACTTTTATTACATTATTCTTGCTTCTTGCAGAGAACCATTCTATTATATTCTACTAAAACACCAGGAAATTGACCTCACAAAAGTATCTAGTAATATCCTGGCCAGGGAGAATGAAATGCAATTTAGCAGAGAAACTGAGTGCATTCAGGAATTATATTTCAGCAAAAGGCTGACTACAGAATCTTAACTAGTTATGACCAGACAAAATGGAAGCTTAACATGAGTGCAGACTCTGGCCTGACATACTGGTCCTAACACAGATATATAACAGTTCCAAAAGAAAGTCTTATCTGTCTCCTGAAGCTGTAGGGGAAGTCCTCTCTGCTCTCTTGGGTAAGCACCTTTGTGTGCTACAGCAATGTCTGTCCAGGTTTTGAGGTCTGGTCCCCTTGTCTTGCTATCAGCATACAGTCCAGTACTTCTGCAGCTCAAGACAGCCGTTCCTCTGGTCAGTCCCCCCAATTGTGAGACTCAGGAATCTCTCTTCCTGTCTCAAAGGCAGGCTTTTCTAACAAACCTCTAATCAGCCAGGTGGTGTTGGTTAATTTACTACCAGCAGTTAACCGCCACACTGCTGGATTAGAGGCACATTTTTGAACAGGGACAAGTCCCCTGTTACACGGCCCCTTTGAGGGAGATAGGGAGCATGATCCGAGTAGGATGGACCTTTTGAGAAGTAGTGGAAGGAGAGATAGTGCCCAATGAGATTCCTTGATACCTCATTGAGCGCTGGTGTTTCCGGGTTTGAGCGGGCAGAGAAGGACTTGGTGACCGGAGAGACCATAATAGTGACATAATCCATTGGTACGTCTGCGCTGCCTTTCCGAGAAGGTTAGCCGTGGCTTCCGAGCTGCATGGGTTCCGGATAATCAGGAGGTGGCAGATCTGTAAGAGAAAAATGAGAAGCCGGTGATCTGGCCGGGAGCGGCCGAGAGAGAGAGCGTTTGGCCTTCCTATCCTGAAGATATTGGTCCACTCTAATGCAAACAGCGATGAGTTCCTCCAGATCAGCAGGGCGCTCTTGATCAGCCAGTTCATCCTTAAGGGAGTCAGATAGACCTTGCCAAAAGGCTGCCGACAGGGCCTCATTGTTCCAGCCTGTTTCAGCTGCAATGGTAAGAAACTCCAGGGCGTAGCGAGAACCCTGAGAAAGAAGAAATAGAGAAGATGCGTCAGTCTCCTTACGGCCCGGAGTGTCGAAGACACGTCTGAATTCCATAGTGAAGTGGTCGAGGTTCTATGTCAGCTTGGTCTCCGTTCCCAGATGGGGAAGCCCCGGTACTGAGGTGGGAATGGGTATAAACACCACCCACGGCCATGGGGGCACGTCTGGAAAGTGGATGATCAGGCAGCCGGGTCGGGATGGAGAGATTAGAGTAGTCTTGATACTTGCCGAGGTCAGAGGTAGGAGCTGGTACAATGGTCGTAGTCCGATAGCCGTGGTCAGGGGTTGGAGCCAGTAGAAACGTAGAAGTCGAAAGCCGTGGTCAGTATTGGAGAGATGTGGAAAGTCAGAGGAAAGCCGGGGTCGGTAAGCCAGAAATGTGGAGTCCAAAGGCCAAGTCGGGTCGGTACACAGGAGATCAATCTGAAAGCAAGGCGAAGGTACACGGAGAAAGGCAAAGCAAGGAACCAGGAAGTGGGAGAACAAGCGCTACCAGAACTATGCTCAGCCAAAGTGCAAGTGGCACAGCTGAGCATATATGGGAGAGCAGGACCAATCAGATAGATGGGAGGAGTAGAGGTGCGGCCTCAGCGGAGGCAGGGATAGGTGGAGTGGTGCAGGAGACAGGTGGGCGTGGTGAGGTTAGTTGACGCGCAGCTGGGGAATGGTGCACAAGCGTCACGTGTGTGTGCCGCGTGACGCTGATGCGCGCCGTAACGGGGGCGGAGCCAAACTCCGCGATGTCAACAAAGCTCCTCCGTGAGTGCGCACGCGCTGTAAAGACAGCAGGGTTCCACGAGGCAGCAAGTAAGGAGGGAGTGTGCTGCGGGGGACACGCTCCTTGATCCTTACAAACGCACACAGAAGAGCTGTTGTCTACAAAAGCAATGGCTGTGGATTCTAGTCCTGCTGTCTCGTGCACCATTCCAGTCATTAGGTTGGTGTTTTAGGCTTATCAACTCTATATAGTTGGTATGAAAATCTTTTTAGGAAATGTGGGAGGGGATTCACTTAAAAATACTTTGCATGCGATTAGCATATCTCCCAGCCAGGTACCTCAGGTGTGCTCCTTTTTCAGCACAGGCATGTGTCCCTAATTTATTTGCAGTGTTATTTGAGGGGACAGTGATAGAGAGACAGAGATATACACAACTGAATACACTACTAAGTTGAAAATCAGTCTCTCTCTCAGATTAATTCAAGTGCGGATTTTAAACAATTTGGCAATGGATTTTGAATTGCTCTTTGTCTTATAAAAAAAAGAAATAAATGGCTCATTGGCCTCTTTGAGACTGATCCGCAGACCAAAGGAACCAGACGATCTGAGGCGTATCCAAATCCGCAATCATTACTCGTCCAGCTCTAGAGTAGAGTTCTCCTTCTACCATTTAATTTGGTTACATACCCACCGAGGAGGGCAGCTAGTGGTTATCATAACGGTGGTGTTTGCTTGAGGTCTGATTTTTGTAGGACTGTAGAGGAGATGAAGGTGCAAATAATGGTAAACAAAGATTCATGGGCACGAGCGGCCAGCAAGTGCCGATAGCTAATGCGCGGATGGCGCCGATAGAAACCCGGGACAGTGGCCCAAAAAGTTGGGACAGAGGCCTAAAAACCAGGACTATCCTGGATAAACCGGGATGTCTGGTCTCACTACACATACATGTCATGCATCTCATGCTATTGACTATATCATTGTTCGGTTTCCTCTTTTACACATGAAATGGAGGAAACACTGTATAAAATTAGTAGTGTGGGAACCTGCTGATAGGGTTTACCTTGAAATGGTTGCAGGCTTAACATGTTGGGAAACTAAATGACATAATAGTTATGTGAAAAAGAAGAAAAGGAACCGGGCGCTTCTATATAATAAAGTGAAACAATGTGCATACAAATAATGATTTAAAACGCCTAATAATAGTGAAATTCTAAATAATAAGTAATCATCATATAAGTGATATAATATATAATAAAAAACCTTCACTCAATAGTTGTGTAAATAGTGCTAATATTAAAATGAAGAAAAAGCTGCTCAACACCCCTTAAAATGAACTGTTCGAAGGTCCAAAGTTGCAGAATTTCTTTCTCCTGGTAAAGGGGAGCGCTGGTTGCTCACATGGAGTTGTATATGTGAAAAGAAAAAATATATAATAGTATAGCCAATTAAAATAAAGGCCCTATCTGTATGTAAGGAATCCACACCTCAGTTTACTGCTTACCTTGCCTTACACACCTGTGCAGTCCTGGAACACTCCCCCTGGTATCTACTGCAGCTGTGCAAGCTATTACTGCAGCCCCAGCCTGGGTTCAGTCCTTAGTGCAATGCTGTCACACGCCCCTTCTGCTATTGGTTCGCTGAACTTTAAATACAGCATTCCCAAAATGCTTCTCTGCCGAGCATAATCCTTCTTGGATGTTCACTGTGTTTGCCACAGCCACCTGTCTTGGCCGCCTTGTTGCTGTGTTCATGTTCATGTTCCTTGTTCCTAGTTCATGTTCCTGGTTCCTGGGGCCTGCTGCTCTCTCTCCATTGCAGAGGCCGTGTCCTGGTTCCCGTGCTGAAGTGGTGGATCTCCAGCGTAACTTCAGCTCCCTGTTTCCTGAGGCCTGCTGCTCTTCCCATAGCAGAGGCCTGTCTCTGAGTCCTGAGGTCTGTAGCTCTCTCTCCCCGCACAGGCTCATTCTGGACTCCTGCGCTGAAGCATTGGTTTACCAGTGCTGCCTGGCGGAGGGCCCACTCCGGTCAGCCTTCTCCTTCCTGAGACCGGTGCCATGGGCCGTGGATGCCACTCACGCAAACCCCATTCCTGACCTGCAGCAATTTCGCTGAAGCAGGAAGACCTGCTTGATCTCCTGTTGCTGACTCCCCGCTTGAACTACGTTTACCATGATGTCTCCAATCCTGACCCTGGCTCGTCCACTGACTACGCTGCTCTCTCCAGTCCCGACCCTGCTATGTACGACTACGAACTGCGCAATCCGGATCAGCCTGCGCGGTCTAAGGTCGGTGCTTATACAACCCCACCTCAGCCACGCGGTCCGACCCTGGTTTGTGGTGAGCACAACCGTGACACTGTAATACAGCAAGGGTCTCACTCACAGAGTAGATGAAGTGTAAAGCGTGAATCAGAGATTCTTCTCTCTCTGATAAGAGCCCTTTATGAATCCTCACATGTGGAGTTGTGCATATAGGTCAATGTTCTTATATCCCTCAGGTGGTGATCCCCCGGAAATAAAAGGCAGAGAGAAACCCAATAGTATAATATTGCTACAACAGCAGATGTATTTAAAAGATATATAAATATTGCACTCACATTTGTAAAGAAATAAGGTACATGGGAGAGAACCAACTAGGAGATTCCTGAGGAAGCAAGTGTGAAACGCGTTGAATCGGATCCGCTGGGTTTCTGGGAGGACCAGGGAGATTGGAGATTGAGATGTGAGACGCAGGGAGCTGGGAACTGAGGAAACCGCAGTAATCACGGAGGACACTTCCGCCCGAGAACGAGACGTCACCGGTAGTGACGTATGAGGAAGTGAAGTGGCGGTATGACGCGATACACGAGCGGCATCTCCTAGTTGGTTGTCTCCCATGTACCTTTATTTCTTTACAAATGTAAATGTTCCCTCATGGCTGAGCATAAACCAAGATTATCTTGGATGTCCTGGGTTGCCACTAGCACCCTTGTCTTAGCCATTCCTGCCTCCTGTGCTGAAGTGCTGGAGTCCCCAGCACTAAAGATTCATTGTTCCAATGGTCAGCTGCATATTCTCTTTGCAGAGGCCTGCAACGTTGTTCCTGTACCCTGCTGCATATTCTCCTTGCAGAGGCCTGCATCGTTGTTCCTGTACCCTGCTGCATATCCTCCATGCAGAGGCCTGCTTCTTGGTTCCTGTGCTGAAGCGCTGGATCCCCAGTGCTAACCGTCAGTGTTCCTAGGCTGGTCTGCATTCTCCCCTTGCAGAGGTCATCATGGGCCGCTCCTCGCACAGAGGCCACTCCCGTGCTGCAGCTTCTATGCTGAAGCGTTATGCACCCGACTTCCTGTTGCCGAACCCCAGCCTGGATATCGTTTACCCTGCTGTCTCCAATCCTGACCCCGGCTTGTCTACAGATTACTCTGCCTTCTCCAATCCTGAACCGGCTACGTCTGACCACGGAATCCACACTCCGGACCTGACTCTGTGGTTTAAGGTCGGTGTATATACATCCCCACCTCAGCCCCGTGGTCCGGTCCCGATTTGTGGCGAGCACGACTGTGACATTATGAGATTCTTTTTTTGCATTACCTAAATCTTTCACATTGGATGTGCTTTGCGGCTTCATTGTTTGCTGTTGTATATTTTAGGTCACTTCCCAGTTGGCATTATTAAGTATATAAATATATAATACTGTGAGTTTGGGTTTTGATCTAGCTAAGATTGTGTATATATAATTTCAAAGCCCGGTGTTTATGGGATCTGTGCCTGTAAAATTGACAGAAACACACAGAGAGATAGAAGCTGCAATCCTCCCTTGGTCAAGAGGAAGTGGTAATTTGTCACATATTTTAGGAGCTGCACAGGGTTACTGTGACAAATTACTGCAGGATCAGTTTGTATCCGATGAAAGGATTCCCAGTCTGAAGCAAACCCTGAAAGAGAGGAGATATTGCTGCCATGCACAGTGACATCTCGCTGAAGTATTTTCAAAATGGCATCTCTGGTGTCCTGTGTTGGCACGATGTCCACTGCAGGACACCAAGTTGGTCTCAGCCAGAGACGTCATTTTGAAATACCTCTGCATGCCATCCCGATGCCAGAGATACCATTTTTACATGTCCTGCTTCTCTGATGTCCGGCACGCCAAGGACTCCATTTTTAAATGTCCTGCATACCGTGAGATGTCCGGCAGCTATATTTATAGCAGCAAGATGTCCATGCGGCGAGGTGCGTGGTGGAAGAGCACCGGCTTTGTTGCCGGAAAATGGCCACGGCCAAAAGTCCCATTAAGGACTGCACGGGCACACATGATGGAGTTACTAGATCGACTTTAAACTATAACAAGCCGCTGTCGGGAACCAGACAGTGGGAGCCTGCTCCCAACTGTAATCATTTTATTTTTGTGTGTTATACAGTAACTGTACCTAAGCATAAAAATGTGATTGTGCACATTATAAAAGCATAGCCAAGGTCTCCGGACATGCAGGCTGCACAAAGGGTTTCTGATCTGGCTGATGCTGGAGAGGGGGAGGGGGAAGAGGTGCAGGGAACAAAGGGAGAGTGGCCAGAGACAGAGAAAGGGCCACCTGCCCAAAAATCGGAGCATTTGGCCATTCCCCCAGACATCCCGGCATCAAGCCAAGCTCCCACTGGTAGGCGCTGCTCCCGTTTGTCCATTTATATTTCCCTTCCTGCCCATTAACTTGCCTACGCCCCACCTCCAGCCCTGATTGGCCAATGCAGGCGTGCCTTCGCGTCCTGATTGGTTCCTGTGCAGCATCCGTGCTATGGTCATGGCCCTGTCTACCATGATTTTCTATGGCAGCGGGGAATCTATGTAAGGGGAACCCGATTAGAGTTCCATGTCTCATTCTGATTCTGTCGTGGAGGTGTGTGCCAAGGCTGTACTGGAGACACCCCATAATGAGGCTGCCAGCCAATTTGAGTGTGAGATTTAAAGTGCTTTTGTGTGGTGGAACTGTGAGTTGCCGGAAAAGCAGAGAGCCGGGCTCCTGAACGAGGAATTTGAAAGTTACCTGCCGTGAATTGCGCCAGAGAGGTCTGGATGGTCCCTACCCCCACAGGAGTGGAAGCCAACCCTGGGTAAACCTTGGAAGTGGCACCTGGCACCTAGGATTCCCCCTCCCCCATATTCCCTGTTTTGGTGACTGTAAGCTCTGATTCTGATATATGTGTTGTATTTGCTGGCTCCGGACAGAATAAATACTCTTTATTGACCTGCTTTGTCTTATCTGGTGCCTTGATCCCCTGAAAGAGTTCTGGTCTCCCGTGACATTGATCACTTCCATAAACTGACTTAAATAGTACAGAAATTAACCAATAGCCACTGGAACAGTTAGACATCCTCAAAAATAAACACCAGGATGTGTTCTCTAAACATGAGGAAGATTATGGGTACACCAGCAACATATACTGTACCCCCAAATTCCAAAGGCACATATAATGCTGCAAGTATGAGAGAGGTACCAAAATATTCTCCCTGCTGTGTATCAGGAAGTTAAAATTATGATCAAAGGGATGCCAGCAAGTGGCATTATTAAGGAAAGTAAAAGTTTGCGATCAGCTCAATTGTTGAGGAAAGGAAACGAGGCAGGAAGCTATACTTTTTCTGGACTACAGGAAGCCTAACACCAGAACACATTGTGATGCTTTTCCATTTCCTTGGATTGAGGAATCCCCAGCGCCATTGAGGGAAGCTACATATGTCTCCACCTTGGATTCAGTAATTGTGTATTGGCAAGTAGCTGTTGAACCCAGCCACCATGAGAAGACAGGAGATCAACGTAGGATGGGCTGGACGAAGAGACTGTGCAAAAAACTATGCAAAAGCACACAGCAACTCGCCAGGTGGATGAAAAATAAAAGAAATGTATTAAACTACATAAAACAAAAATACATAACAAACCAGGGGAAAAGCACTCCCACTAGTTTCACGCTTCTATAGCGCTTTCTCAAGGAGTATAAGTAAGATTGGTGTGACGTGCAGTAGCCGTGCAGGTGCACATTACACAGGATTCCATTTCACCCGATGTGGGGGAGACGGTGCTTTACACAGAGCTGCCATACTCTGCACCGCGCTAACGGAGGAACAGGGAGGCTAAGATCAACACTACATCCGGAGAGGGGGCTTCAGAGGTAATTTGATACTTTTCCTCTGTTGTGCATATCCCCCCACACCAAGTGTTGCAGCTTAGAGATAGTGTATCAATACACATCTCATCCCTATATATCTCTCCGTCTCTCCAATTTAACCCACACTGGACTTTACCTGTATATCACAATACCTACTTACCTGCAAATTACAGCTGTTGCTGAGATTACAATTGGACTTTATGAATATTTATGGAACTTATTATGGTTCAAGGTGAATCTTAGAGCTTAGTAACGGCCCATCTGTTACACACCATGAGAAGACAGCCTTTATCATTACAATGGGACTCTATGGGGCATATTTGTGTAGCTGCGAGTTGTGCAAATCCGTGCGACAAGATCCCTTTCAGATTGGAGTTACTATTCTGTAAGCCCTTCTCCCATGTTTAAACCGTGAGGAAAAGGCTTTTTTTTTTTAAAGCATTTTCATTCCAGCTGTGCGAATCCAGGCGGAATTACCAAAAAGGCTCAAACTCACATTTTTAGCAATTCGACAAGCAGATTTTATTATTTTTTTTTTTTTTAACAACAACCAGACTTCAAACAAATGTCTAAAATGTAGTAGATGATTATAAATGATTCACCTTCACTGAAAAGGGAGGTATCTGAGCGCTGCATGAAAAAAGGAACATTGTACTGGCTGCCTAACATTATGTAAACCTGATGATTGCTGGGAACAAAACTTATTCTTGGCTAAGGACAGACATTAATGTTCTGGGATTCATTTGCGGTGAGTTTATATGACTAAAGATTGTCTCATCTGTGTGACTAGAGATGAACCCAAAAATAAGTGCTGAGTCTTCCTCCAGAGACATTCATATAACTGAACACAAAATCGGAATCAAAATTGACCATTAATTTTGGGGCTCTTTCAAACATTTTTTTTATTTTCCACTCTATTTGAATGGCCTGCCAATTCCAATCTGTATGAAGTTATGTGGTAGATAAAATTATGCAGAGTTCACAAGGGAAAAGTAAAATAAGAAAGAAGGCTGCCCATAAGGCAATTTATCAAAGAGTTTGATGGGTTTAAAATTAGGAATGTATAAACTACTGAGAAACAGTGGAGTGGGAAAAATAAGTATCTGCCAGGGTAGACAAAAAAAGCTCTAAAAGTGCTATACTGTTCCTAAACAACATTTCGAATATGAGATGCATCCACTGGTTTAACACACTGCTCAACTGGTAGCCATATTGTTCCTGTCAAATGGAAATCCATTTAAGTTGTGATCCGTTGTCAAAGTGCCTAAAAAAGTAGTTCCACCTGCAGGGCCGCAGACAGATTTCCTAGGGCCCCGTGGTGGTGGTGGCAGCACCCTTTCCGTGGCAGCAGCACCCTTCCAGTGGCGGCAGTACCCTTCCCGTGGCGGCGGCCTTGCGAGCCTCCCCTTTCACACGTGGATTTCTCTTCCCCCTCTGTCTCTCACTCTCCCCCCCTGCCCCCTCTTCCTCACTCTTCCCCCTCCCTCACACCCCTGTCTCTTCTCCCTCTCTCCCACCCTCCACTTTCACACATTTACCCCTATCACTTAATCCCCCCCTATCCTCACACTCATTTCCCCCTCCTTCCTTGCCCACACACACAATTCCCCCTCTCACTACAAAACTACCCCCCCAAATACAGACAGCACAACCCCCCCCTGAATACAGATGCCATTGCACCACCCTAGATACAAACACACCCACCAGATTGTTCCCCCCTCCCCTCCGCTATCACTCAATCACCCTCTCTCACTCATTCCCACCAAGCCTCACACTCATTTCCCCCTCCTCCCCGGCCAAACACAATATTCCCCTCCCGCACTGCCCACACGACCTCGCCCCCCCAATACACACAGTGTTAAGTGTATTTGTGGGGGGGTGGCAAGTGTATTTGTGGGGTTGGGGGGTGGTGGTAAGTGCCGGCAGCTGCAAGCAGAGGCCCAGCCGCAGGACGCAGTGGCCAGGCCCAACTCCAGCGCTGGCCGGCCGATCCCCCCCGCAGCTACCAGGCCCGGGACACCTGTCCCAGCTCTCTCCCCCTGTCGGCGGCTATGACCACCTGATTCAAAATGTATTTATCACTGTGCAAAAGATGAACAATATTTTACAAAGATTTATACAACATTTATGCTTTAGAAAGTTGTAAGGGGTGGGCAGATTTCAAAAAAAAATCCATTTTACTTCCAATATAAAGTGGAACTATACTTTTCGCAGTAAAAAATGAACTGTATTCTGAGTTTTTTATTTTTATTTGTAATGTAGTGCTTTTATTCATATGTGTACTTTTGGGGTCTTTTTAACGGCCAAGCGCTCTATTTGCCACATTTAGCTAATAGGGCTAATCACCATTAGTCAAGAGGGAGGGGGGGAGTGAGGATGGGGATGGATAGTGGGGGTAGTTGCCTTCGGGAGGGTAGTTAGGTCCGGGTTTGCCTGGGTGGTTAGTAAAGTCACTTAGGTAGCCAAAGGGGGGTAGGTTGTGTAGTTTAATATTAATATTAACACCTTTGATGCCTATGGTATACATTGGTAGTCACAGGCATCAATAGGGTTAATGTTATTTATACCATAGTGTTCAGTAATTGATATTACAGAAGCCTATGGTAAAAATGTTAGCAATGCGATGTGGGAATCAATGTGTCATTGGTGGTCGAGTTAACTCCAGTATCAATACCACAATCTTGATGACTCTGGTCAGAAAATTGCAGTATTAAGAAGTGACACATTTTTTTTTTACTGGGTGCAATATTAACTCCGTTTTAACACCTACGGGTGGTTTCTTTTTTTTCTTTTTTTTGGAGCTAATACAGTAGTTTTGATTTTCAACATGAATATCCATCAAATTGGATTGTCAGGATTGTTGTTCTAAATGCAAACAAAGAATACACTATTTGGTTTCCCTTCTGTTTACTACATGCTTTGCGTCTAGAACTAATTAACCTTTAGCACATGTGCTCTAGGTTATTTTTCTCTCCTTAATTACTACAGCTGTACAAAAGCCCTGACAACAAACGAGACCCTTGTTGGTTACTAGGACAGGGAACTGTTGACTTCACAGAGAAGCACACCCACACTGCTTCATTCTGTTAGCTTACATAGAGGTTGTAAAGAATGAAGCAAGGGTATCGTTAAAGGTAGTACATTAACCGTGTCCTTGTCAGAGTGGGCAGAATTATAGTATTATAATAATAATAGCATGTTCTTGTATAGCGCTGCTAGTTTTACACAGACAGCACTTTACAGAGACTTTTTGCATACACAGTCCCTGCCCTGTAGAGTTTACAATCTGAGGCACAGGGAGATACAGTGACTTGCCCAAGGTCACAAGGAGCCGACACCGGGAATTGAACCAGACTCCCCTGCTTCAAACTCAGTGCCAGAGTCACTGAGCTGCTCCTTCTTCCCCAGCACTGGATGGCTTACTGCAGAAGGGGCTATTTCCACCCATATCAATGAGCCACTCACAGAAGATATGCATTTCTCACTTATGTAGAGATTGTTGACTATGGAAACATTCACACAAAATATTATAAAGAAATGTTTTGTAGCTGAAAAGAATGGTGTGTGATTAGCCTCTAAGGTTGGAGAGGTGCTAGGTGACTGTGCCTTAGGCTGAGTTTCCAATCTCAATATTCCTTAGGTACCAGTAAACAAAACATCTTATTTATTCTATTTAATGGGCTACTTTCCCCATCATGTGATGCAGGATGACTTTGCAGAAAGGGATAGAGACTTGTTTGTATGTCTTGTGACCAGTGATGTCACTATAGGCAGATAGAAGAGTATCTATAGCTCCACTCGATGTTCTGGAAACAGGTTCCTCAGAGTTCAGACTACCAAAGGGTGTCAGCGATTGGCAATGTTTATTAATGTTACAGCTGCTCTGTTAGAATCCGAAGCACAGCAACCTTATCATCCGCTGTATCCTATGTTTCCACTTACCCTCCCTTATAGACTGTAAGCTCCTAAGGGCAGGGGATCCTCTAACACAACCTTTTGCACGCCTATCCTAACACAAATTTAACCTGGTCTGTAACTGTTACATATGCCCATATATTATCCCTAACTGTACATGAAACATCGGTCCATTGAATGTATTATCACTCTTCATTTCATGCAACCATGTATCTTATCTCTGTGCCCAGGACATACTTGAAAATGAGAGGTAACTCAATGTATTACTTCCTGGTAAAACAATTGATAAATAAACAAATTACTCCAAATGCCATTGACCTTCCTGACTGCATTTTAATCATTGCACGTTTACTCCCACGGAGTCTCTAAATCTCCCAATAAACCACTTTACATTGAAAGATCTTTAAGGGAACAGTTTCTTTTTGCCTTATGTTGTCATTTACTGCCTGCTCCTATCCCCACTGTTTGTCCCCGTATTGTAACTTTGTTAAGCACTGTGTACATTTTTGGCACTCTATACCAGGGGTGCGTAAACTGGGGGGTGCAGAGATTTTCCAGGTAGGGCACGGCTGTTACAGAAGTCCTGCGCTCTTCCCCAAGGCATTTAAATTGAATGCCAAGGGACTGCGCGAGGCCTCTGTAACTTCCCTTACCTTGGCTTCCAGCGACACGTCATCATGGCAACGCGTAATGTGACATCACATTACCATGGCAACATGACATCACATGACCCCGCTGCGTCATTTGACGCTGGAGCCAAGGTAAGGGGGAGGGGCAGCATGCAGGGGGGAGCAGGGGGAAAAGTTTGCGCACCTCTTCTGTATACATACAATTATAAATGCATTTTAAGAAGAATGGCTATAGTAGTCTTCTAAATTTCCTTTAGTATCCAAGCCACTGCTAGATTTCCCTCAAGGTAATTGGTGAGAGGTTGACGGTCTTAATTATTCTCTGCTTTTGTGAATGAATGCAGAACTATTGAATCGTTAGCTATTGAATTCAATTATTGTTACTACACCCATATTAGCAGAGTATAATTCAATGCAATCTTCCTTTAGTATTTAAGTCACTCAAGTTCATTTACATGACATCTTTGCATTTATGCTGGGGCGTCATGCACAGACTCATCGTGCGATTTTGTCTTGTCTTTTTCTGAGGCATCCAAAAGGCCACACAATCTTGGGCCCACATTACTGGAAGGGTATAGGGGACTGTATTCTCAATTACAACTGGATTTGGAAATTGCTTCTCAATTATCACCAGTGCTATTGTACAATGATTTGTATCAGGATCATTTGGCTTTTATATGAGTGCCTAGAATGTAAATGCTTTTTTGCAAAGCGTGAAAGTGCTATCTGAATTAATGGTTCCAATACCATACGCAGGTGTGACAGTACACTGTTTTGTTGGGTAACATACTACAATAGAGATCATACAGGGGTATATAAGCCCACCTGTCATTTCCTACTATCCTGTTAAAGATAATGTCCCTTCTGCCCATCTTTATAATACATATTTACAGCTGCTATAGGACTTGTCACCAGCTAGTCACATAATAACCTTTGTCGGAGCGACATTAGATTTTCCTGCTTTATTCATACGTTGTTAGTCACTTGCTGCGGTTCTTTGACTTGTACTACATCTTATATTTTTAAGAGGTCATCCATGTTGGGAAAAAAAAAGCTGAATCCGCGCTCGTGATTCTAGATGATTAATGGAGGAGTAAAAGCAACTCAAGCTACATGCAGCTGTTCCGTGGGAGTCCTCCCAGCTCCTACAGACTTCACCGAGGGCGAGCTCTGAGAACAAGATGGAAAAAACACAGCGCGCAGAGGAGGTGAGTACTGTACACGTGTGTCATCCATGTTGAACCTAGAGAGACCTCTAGACATGCAGACTCCAACCTTTACCCCAATTGCTTGCATCAATCAGATCCTGCCAGGTAACAGAAAAGGGCTATATTCCAGTGCATGCTAATTCATACTACAAAGGCAAATGTGAAAAAAAAAAAAAAACTATATATATATATATATATATATATATATATATATATATATATATATATATATATATATATATATATATATATATATATATATATATATATATATATATATATATATATATATATATATATATATATATATATATATATATATATATATATATATATCCTTTCAAGCCTAAGATTTATATCAGGATGGATGTAGATCAGCAATGTTAAGGCTGCTGTTGCCCAATTTGTAATCCAGATGATGAAAAAAGGGGAAATAAAGGGATTTATGTGGAAACCTTGGGCACCACGCAGACATTTTTACAGGTCCCGCAACCTTACCAGCTAATGAGCTTATTCTAAGGTGTTCTTGCACCTGTAGTGTCAGTATTACCAGGGGCAACCCAAATGTCTACTAATTACCACCGATCTGATGCATCTTCAAATTAATATCTTCTCTGCTGGATAGAAGCCTCAGTAAGATAGACACACGGAAACAGAGAAAATGCTGCATCAAATTAACCATAGTTACCCCACAGTAAAAAAAAAAACAAGGTAAAGATTAGAACTTCAGCAAGTACTGGAAAACCAAACAAGCAAGAAAATCATTCAAACGTATCCCCAATACGTACAGTACGTACAAACTATTTAAAAGTACAGTTTTTACAAAAGAGAAAAAGATCAACCTTCAACAGAACCAGCGTACTGTAAAAAAAGACAAATTAAAAAAGAAGAAGAAAGAAGAAAGTGAATATTAGGTTCATCTTGCAGTCCACCAAATAATTTAGTCCCCGATGTTAGCGCTGCATGTGCGCCTGCCAGGCTGGCGGCCAGTGCAGCTCTATTCCCCGGTCTGTGTAGAGCTGCAGGGGGAAAAACAGGAGGCCCCCGAAACAGGGGCATGGTGGGGGGCGCAACCATGATGTCACCCGGCAGATTCTTCCTCTTTGACTGCACTGCCGGGGGCGTGTCCAGCGCTCTGTCACCAGATGTGGACACAGTTTTTCTGTCTTCAGAAAAATCTGGCCGCGCATGGGACGGCCAACCCGGGTAATGGGCCCGGCCCCATTGAGGGGCAGCTCTTTGTCCTGTAGCGCACGCCATAGTGGGCGCTGCAGCATGCAGCGGGGACTTAGCCATAGTGTGGTGTGAGGAGACAGCCAGCCATACAAACACTTCAATAAATAAAGTACAGTGCAGTCTTGAAATGTAACTACTCAGCTTGTCTTGGCCGTGGGGGGTGTCTTTAACAGCAATGGATATTGGGATGGTGAAGGGTGGTTGGCACTTTGCGTGTATAAATTGTATATGCAGTATGTTTTTATATATTTATATATATATATACTGTATATATACATATACTGTTTATATACACACATACACTGTATATACACACACACACACATATATATATATATATATATATATATTTAACTAAATTTAAAATCAATATACCACTTATCAATAAAAAATATATATATGTTACAATATGTCCCTCCATTGCCTCTCTGCTGTAGACAACAAAAAATATAAAAATGTATAGATTCATAAAGTGTGCAATTGCGAATGTACACGATTCCCTTCTGGCTGAGCTGCAGCAGGGACTCTCCTACAGTATTACCGTGAAAAATAAAAGCATGAAACAATTCAGTGTGAAATTTTATTAAAGTCGATAATAATAGTGTTAATAGTGAAACTTAGTGATAATATTCTAAATATTATCTATCACCTACAGTACAGTATACTGTATAAAAGTGTAACAAAACTAAAAATAAGTGAGTTTGCAATATTGTGATTTTCGACTGTCAGTTTCATCATCTTATTGCAGTGTATTTGACGCGTTCAGTTCTGAGAGGAAAAAGACACAAATTTTACGACTATACAGGTCGTGTATAGCAAAGGTGCGCAAGTGCGTACTAACGCTATAGTGTGCATGTATATATGGAGTTACGTGCTAGGTGTTCGCGTCAGTGAGAACAAAAGTTAATACAATATTGCACATTATATTTACCTTCTTTGGAAACCTTTCTGAACTTCATTGTTGATTCCTGAGAACATAACAAGAATGCTTTAAGTACATAACAGACGTACTCAACAGACTGCGCGTGCGTGTACTAACACTGTTTTATGCGCATGTATCAATGCATTACCGGACTGGCTATTCGTGTCATAACAAAAGTTACAGTAATAATACTGTATATTATATTTACCTTCATTAAAAACCACGCCAACTTTGCAGATGATACTGGGATAGGCAGCCAGAATTAGCCACAGGGGTAAAATCAGGTGGAGAATGTTGCTGATAGCAGTCAGTTAGATCCCAAAAGGTATATTCAGGTTGGGGGGGGGGGCTGTTCCTGTTGATACTCTTGAAACTCAGATTGTGGCTCATCAGATGGTGGCTCATTGCGAGGTTAGGAAGTACAATTATTCTCATTCCCGGTCCCGTTTCTTGCTCATATCCTTCTCTTTTGTCGATGGTCAAACATACCGGCACATGCGGGTAGCAATGACTAATAACCCTGCCTCATCCCTGGGCACAGCGTTGTGCGATAAAGTGAATTATTCCTTGACAAAACACATCGAACCGTTTTCTTCCATCCATGACCAGGTGCATTTCTGTAGTATTCATAATTGTGAATTATATAGTCTTATATTTCTGATACAGTGGCTTTCTTAATTGCTCGATCATTAATTGCTAAAAAGATAATATATGCATGCAAAACTGTCTTTAGGTCTTTGTGAAGCACCTGACATATTGTAAAAATTATCCCTCTTTCTCTCTCTCTCCCATATAAACTTTCTCCAACTCTGTGTGCCCGAAAAGCAAAGTGAAAAAAAGTACATTTTGTACACGAATACTGCAACAAAAACCATCTCATCTGATAACACTTAGAATGCTCAAGGCTAAATAACAATGGGTTCTTGTAAGGCTAAGTCCTCGCTGGCGCTGAGTGCGCTCATGTTTGGAGAGCACTGCAAGCATGAGCGCCGGGTGAGGGGGTGGGGTCATTGCGGGTAGTTGAGCGCGCGGATAAGTATAGATTTTTTGTTTACCTAAGCGCCGATCGCGGCTTAGCATGTGTGCATGCGCAGGAGCGCCGTGCGCACCGCGTGAGCGGGGACTTACATATATCTATATATGTAATTCCCCGCCGCAAACGCCGCCCGATCAGCGCTAGCGGGGACTTAGCCTAAGATGCTGTACTGTAGCATCAGCAGACAGGCGCCTGTTCTGTGAATTGTAAATTGTAGCGCTATTTCTCCCCTCCCCCAGGGCATTCATTTTTTCAATATCCTAGCAAAGTACATATTGCAAAACGAAGCAAAGTTATCTTAACTGACTAAAAGGTTTTCATCACTTTGTTATTCAAATCTCTGCTGCAGCCTCTCTAATTCCTCTTGGGCGTCTAGAGAAAGCATCATGCTGTAGTTTGCATGTTGAATACTGTCCTATCTATTGAGCTTTTCCCTTGATGATCAAGCAGAAATGAGTGCATGGGTTGCTTGCATACTGTGCATTGTAAGAACCATTCCCTGGGTCGGGTGGGGCAACAGACACTAGGCGTGGTTGGTTGAAAGCGTGGATTATTGGGGTCTATCAGACAGGTAGTGGTGTGAAGTTGAATAGATTTTGCGAATGTTGAAGCGCGTGTACATATTGCGAGTTATCAAATGTTGATGTGAGAGGCTGCTAACAACTACCTTGTAGAGTATAAATTAAACTGTGAAGTGATGCCTCAGGTGCAAATCATACACCTGAGGCTCATTAAGGGAAGAAATTGCACCTTAAAATGCTTCTCTAGGGGGATCTCAGATAGAAGAATGTTAATAAGAAGTCCTGGTTGTTTTGAAGCAGACAAAGGTGGATTATGAAGATAGGCACCAACTCTCCTCAAAAGAGGAGCCTTTGCTAAGAGTTTTTTTAAAGATGTAGCTTAGCAAGTTGTTAACAGAGCCAGAACAAAAATATAATTAGAAGAGTAACCGAGAGATTTCTGTTAAAGACTCCATTCAGGGGGGAGAAAATGTAGCTCGCTATGTATTTCTGGAATCTCAGTGTAAACCCAGGTGGTTAATCTAGTTTTAAACATACACTTACTGGAGTGGTTCATCCAGCTAAAGCACATCCATGTATGAGCCTAGGGGGTTCTTTAGGTTTAAGAAGGTGCAGTCCCAATTACTGTAGTAATACATTGACTCATGGCAACTTTATAAACATTGCATTAGAGGTGACAGGATTATTTAAGAGCAAAATCACCAAACGTTAGAGTTTTTTTTTTTTTTTTTTAAAGAATCTTTGTAAGCTGGTGCGGCGAAAAAAAGTTAATTATTTTAATTAAGGTATTGCCATAAGCGTTTATTATGGCATTATAGCATTATAAATGGGATCTTTATGAAAATTGCAGGAAGAGGAAAAATCTGTGTCATCCGTGGCACAGGGTAAATGCAGCAATTAAGTAGTATGCATCTCCTTATTAAAAGATGTATTCATTAAATTGCCATAGTGCTAATTGGGACACTATTGCATGGAATCTCCCATTTTCTGGGCAATCGTGTCTTTATCGTCACGGTGACCGTTTAAAGCGACATTGCCAAGTGGGATTTTATTTAATGTATTTAGTATTATTTAATTGTAACCAAGGGCTCTTAGGTCCCAAGATAATGACTGGTTTACTCACCACTGCTCCCTCCTGGGGAAACAATATGGCCACCAACTATTAATTGAAGAATGATGTACTGTACTGCAAGCATTGGTGTGTGAGCGTGAAGCGTGTACAGTGGTTTAATTAATTTTATTTACAGCCTGGTTTGCGATATGGCAATGGGTGTGTGTTAGTTAATTGCTTACGTGTGTTTGTGTTTTAAACAGTTTGTGAATGAATTCTTGCGGCTGCGAGCACTGAACTGTGTGACAGATTGTGCACAAATCAGCTCCCAAAATAGAGCATCAAAATTTGCTTTGTACTCAATGTTTATTTCTTGTTGGTGCGGGAATGCTTGGTTTATTTCAGTAAATTTTAGGGAAGTTTGAATTAGTTGGCTTAAACCCCCCCCCCCCCCCCCCCCCGAAGCTGCAGTGACTCATCCCAGAAAGCCCTACTCCCTGTGGTTGGTTTTTATTTATATTTGTTCAGATGGGAGTTGGTTTTTAAAGTTTAGGCTTGAAGGAGTGCTGGGTGTAGCTTCTTGCAGGTAGATCTAGACCCACCAAAACCTCACAATCACCAGCCACAGCGCCCTACAACATCCACGACCCTAGCTGCACTCCCCCTGCTCCTAACAGCTTAACCTTTGCCACATCATGGGCTCAGGTGGTCGCTGCAGGCACTGGCCTCAACAATTCCATTGCTGGAGCTGAACCTGTATTAAGCAGGATGCATGGGGTGAGTTGCCCTACACCACCTGACCTGGGCATTGAAGCATTTAAGAGGTGTCGCTGAAATTGTGAGCCCCTCTGCAGTGGTGGCAGCCAGCAAAATGAACTGGAAGGGGGTATTCTTTCTATGTACGCTGGCTGCTGCCCACACTCTGGTGCAGATGGGCTGGTGTAAGGGGGATCTATGTCCCCAGTAATCTCCTGGAAGAGCTGGGCATGAGAATTGTACTATCCAATGTGCCCCCCTTCCTCCCAGACTGCCTCATGTGCCACATCTTCAAGCCCTGGGAAACATAACGTCTCTTATCATTAAAATACCAATGGGCTGTATGATCGAGGGCTGAGGCACATGTTAACCTTCAGTGGTAGGTGAACGTGCCGCTGCCAGGGGGTGCAGAATCTGTGGAGCTGTTCTTTGGCGTCCCCTACTAGGGTATTATCTACCGCAGGAGCGGTCAATGCCAGTCCTAAAAGTACCACCACCAGGTCAGGTTTTAAGCATATCCCTGCTACAGCATAGGTAGCTCAGTCAATGACTGATCCACTGATTGAGGCACCTGTGCTGAAGCAGCTTAAACCTGACCTGTTGGTGGCCCTTGAGGACTGGAGTTGGCCACCCTTGACCTATAGGGTATATTACGGCATGGAGGAGGTGATGTTTCCTCTGTAAAGAGCTGTGTCACGCTCACAAGAGCTGCCCCAACGGGTCTATAAGAACTGCCCAAGCTCCTGCACTCACTCTTCCCACTGCCAAGTTACTGCTGAGCCCACCACAGCAGGCCCTCGCGGGTGCCAGTCCCCCCTGACACCATTGGAGTGATTGCTGCCCATGCCCCAAAAAAGAAGCAAGGGGGAGTCCTCTGGCTCTGGGAAGTCAGTGGACCCCCTCGGACCCCGTTATCCCTGCCCAGAAACTGTCAGAATTCCTGCACGGTACACTCCATGGAGATAAAAGCCTAAGATGCAGTTTGCCCTTCAGAGGTGGAAGGATCCCTCGCTCATCCCCCACTCTCTGCTGTATGTATGTACTGAAAGCCAACTACAGAGTCAACAACTCCAGAGGCATTGAACATTTGCACATCTCTGTAAGTTTCCCCTCAAACGTTTTAGGCTTTGGTCCCACTGCGGCCGATGGCGCACGCGGCCGCGGGCCACCAGCTCCTTACCTCCGGTCTGAATGTCCTCGCTGGCTCCTTCCGGCGTGGCTGACTGCGTGCTGTGACGCGTCAGTCAGCTGGAGCTACAAGGAGCTTGTGGTTTCGGCGAGTGCCGCGTCACGTGACATAAGGGAAGCAATCACGGATTGGATCCCAGCAACCAATCCGATTTCCCCCTCCCTGCTCCGATTACCCCCCACCCTCCCCGTTCCGATTCCCCCCTCTGCTCCGATCCCCCCATTCCGATTTACCCCCTTGCTCCAATTCCCCCGTGTGTATTTGTGTGAGTGCCTGTGGGGCTGTGAGTGTCTGTGGGGCTATGAGTGCCTGGGGGGATGTGAGTGACTGTGGGGCTGTCTGCAGTGCTGCGCTGTGTCTGTGTGATGGTCCCGTCCCCTCACATCATGGCCACGTTCCCACCTGTTTTGGCCACCTCCCCCCCCCCCCCCCCCCGCGCCGGAAAAATTTCACTGGAGACCGCAGATCGAGGTGCAGTGAATTGCACGCGCCGCCGGCAAGCAAGGCGGCCATGCGGGTGTGTGCAGCGGGGCCTTAGCCTTAGATTGTAAGCTCTTCGAGGCAGGGATTTCCTTTCCCATTGTCTGATTTTTGGTGCACTTGTTGTATTATTATAATTCCCTGTACTGTATTCTTTGTGAAGTGCTGAGTACACTTTTGGCGCTATATAAAAAAAAACATACAATACAATACATCCAGAAGTTTTACCACTTGTGAGCCCACATGGCCACTCTGGATACAGCCTGAGTGCCCCTGGGAAGCACTAGCAAACTTCTCACTAACAATGGGTTTTCACATACTGTAGGTATGCTGAATGTCAACAGCAGTAGGGATGGGTTTGGCAGGTTCCTGGTACTCTCCTTTCCGCAGAAGGAAGGATATTCTGTGAAGTACATGGAATAAACCCAGAGACCAAAATCAACTGACACCTGGAGTGGCGGGCGGGGTCTTTTTCAGTCACTTTGCATCATCTTGTTGGGTGGTGACCCTGTTCTGAGTCCTTTCAGCCAAACCCTGTGTACATTTGGCTTTGACCCACATTTTATGGGCCTTATCTGGATGCTGTAGACCTCTGCAGAGTGCCTGATAAAGATGAATTGGCACATTTTGGCATTTGGTCGGATAGTGTCACTGGCCATCAATCTCTGCCTGCTCAGGAAGAGGCTCACTGGGCTGGTGCAAGGAGAGCCTGACTTGCAGATAGTCCTATTGGCCTATGCTGATGATGTTCTCGTAGCAGACAAAAGAATGCAAAGATTTCTATTCTGCAGCCTCATCTGCTTGGATCAACTGGTCCAAGTGCTGTGGCCTTTGGTGGGTCCTTTACAGGTAGACTCCTTGCCCTCACGTTCTGTTCTATTAGGTGGGGGAGCAATAGTCTTATACAGGGCCACCAACAGATGTTTTTGGGCCCAGGACAAACTTGAAAAATGGGGCGACAAATGTGACGACAATCACATTTGATCTACTTTGCCCCAAGATGTCTTCGTTCCTCTCCCCTCCCCCTCATGTCTCTCCATCCTTTTCCCACTAGTGTCTTTCTCTCACACCCACTGGGAGAGGGTGGACAGGAAGTGGTGTGTAAACATTTTCAGATATACCCTTCCCTCCTCCAATGCCTAAAGAGATACATTTTTGCAGACCAGCATACGGAGTGGTGCCAGCTGACGACCAGCTTTTTCTCTCCAGTTTTACAGTATGGGGTATGGCTGGCAACTTTTTATGATCAAGCCCTTGGGGTTAGGTAGAGACCTCCCCATGTTGCTAGTATACTACTGGACCTACTAAAGTCCTGGCGCCTGCCCTCTGCAATCAGTAAAGGAAAAGTGATGGTGGGTGGTGATTTCCTTGCTGAGCCCCTGCTGTTTAATCCTGCAGAGGGGACCAGATGCTGGATTCACCTTATATCCTGCTAACTAATGCTGGCACGAGTTACAATTCCGGAATCTCCTCGACTATGGGCGACAGCACTGGGTAAAGGCAGAGGTGCTGGTGGCACTGTATGGGTCTGCTCACTGCCTGCGTCCCTTGCTATCTGATCCAGGAGATGAAGGACGCCCTCCCCCCCAACTCATACATTGTCCAAGGAGGTATTACAGATCTGAGAGCTATGCCCACCTTTCACCCCCAGCTCTCCTGATCTTTGTGTGAGCCTTATGCCACGGAAACCATCTCGAAATCCTCCAGTCCCCAAACTCCATAGCTTGGAGGACACGTCCTCAGCATGCCGAGGGACAGTACTCTCTCATCCTCCAGATACTGCCCTTCATCGTCGCCTGGCACTGATACCATTTTGAGGTGGCTACTACCAGCTAACAAGGGCAAGAGTCCCTGGTAGAGAGAACTCTCTATTCAGAGATGGGAATGTGAGTTGGAGAATCCTCCATGTTGCACTGAGCACTGGACAGTACTTGGCCCATTTAACCATCTTCCCTGCCACATGCTCCTTTTGTGGCGAGCAAGAGTCTGTGTATCATACTTATTTTAGCTGCATCAGACTGCAGCTCCTTTTATCCACCTTGAGGGGCCTTCTCCTGCAGTTCTGGCTGCACTTTTCCCTTCATTTCTTTATTCTTGGGTGCCCAGTGTCCTATAACCTCCTTGCCAACCTACTCTTGGCATTGGCTAAGACCATATGTAAAACCAGGAAGCAGTACTTGTAAGGAGACCCAATGGACATTGTGGAGATGTTATGCTGGTGCAATCCCATATCTGGGCAGAGTATGCCCACGTTTAGTCTACTGGAACGGTTTCAGAGTTGGCCTCCTGGTGTGCATAAAGTGCGGTGCTCTGCTTGGTGTCCCACACCATGGATTATTTTACCTTCTCCTTCCCTATATAATGCACTTTTTTGTTTTACAGTACAATATAGCCTGGTTTCTGTTTATTTTTTGTTTTATACCGGTTTGCTGTACCACTGATTGGATGGTTTGCCAGTCAACCAATTCCTACCGGTGTAAAATAGATGTAATCGCAGTGGGGTTTAAGTGCAGTTCGGTGTAAGTGTGGAGTTATAACTAGAAGTAGTACAGTAAATTGTTAGCACTTAATACTCCATAATTGCAATAATAAGCAGGATGGAGAATGCCACCCAGTGCACATCTTGCCACATGTATGTGCACTTGGAGCAGCTGTTCAAGGGAGCATACCGCTGTGGGAAGTGTGAGCATGTGGTCTCTTTTGAGTCTCAGATTGCTGATCTGAAGAGGAAACTTGCAACATTGAGGGACATTGGCAATCTTGAAAGGAGTTTATTGCTCATTGAGTAGGCCCTAGCTGGGGCTAGTTGTGCAGCGTGTGGACCAAGAGCAGGTAGGTAGCTGGGTAACCGTTAGAAGGAAACAGGGGGAAGTGGATGAGGTAGGCTACTTCTGAGATGAACCATCCCAATAGATTTGTCAGATTGGGTGAATATATTGGGTGAGTCAGGGCAGGAATGACAAGGCTGGGGGAGACAGATTCCTCTTGCAGGATAGAAATTATTACGGGTTTCGCTTTACGACGCTTCGTTATCCGACGCCATTTTGAGTAACGCATTGCGTCGGATAATCGAGGACCACCTGTATTGAATAAGAGCCCTAGGTTTTGTGTTGAATCTTCCTTTGGATTAATAGGTTTCCACGCATTGCCCATGGAATGAAAACTCCCTGAAATATAGCCAATTAAAGCCTGGATTTGTACATAATAAAATACTGCATGAGCAAAGGTATGCATGATCATGCAAGTAACTCATTGATTTGGCTCTTACAGACCTCAACACGTAAGCTTTTGTCAATTTTATAGCAAATGTGTGGGATGTACAAAAGAGATGGGACTTAAAGCCTCTCACTGGGAATTTCTGGTTTGCTTGGATTGAACAGTTGGAACCTGCAATCCTATAATATTCAAGAATATAAATTTAACTTGTGCCGTCACCGTTCCCTTATCCGTTGAACTTTCTTTCACTTTCGTAGTTCTAGTTGAGCACCTATTTTCACAGTCCCTTATTTTATGATGATTAATTCCTGCTTGGAATGTTTGCTCCTCTCGCTTCCCCTATCCTACCCCCTCCTTTATTTACTTTTAACTGATTGCAATTAAAACATTCAGGTTCAACGGCTGTGCACATGTCTTGCTATTCTAAAAACGTTCCCTGGCAGTTTAATCTTTGCATCCTTGGTTTCTCCATCGATACATAAAGGCACTCAAGAACTAGTTGACACTTCCTTTGTTTTGAGACTTGAAAGAATGTTGCACAAGCCCAACTTGAGCGTCCGCATTTCATAACTAACTTTATAACCCTTTCTGTTTCTATACTGTAGCTATTTTTCAAGAATCGCAGAGCTCTGTGCAAGTATCTGACTCAATGGTGCAGTTTATTGTTTAACTGTGTACTGTATATTTGTTTTCCACATACAGTAAGTGTGGGAAAGGTTCAATGTGGCCAATTCATTAAATAGTGAATTTGTCGTTTACAAACTGTACAATATGTACATGTAGTATTTAGTGGTTAAAAAAAAGTTGAAGCTTCTCAGATTCAATATGATTTTCCAGTAAATAATTGTTGCTTCAAGACACCTGATTTGCATACAAGTTTTTTTGTCACTTGTGAGCACATTTACATGTCTTAGACAGGTCTGCAACCCTGCCTAATGTGCTCACAAGTGATTTTCTGTCGCCTTTTTCACCCACCATAATTTAAAATGTATATGGTAAACCTACCCAGCCTAGAAATAGTTCAAAGCAAGTATAAACCAACCTCACACTGATGATACCCATCAAGGTTGAAACATGTCTGTGAGTGGTTTGTACTTGCTTTGCTTGTCCCATGCTGTGTTTAAAAGCTGTGTGAGCGGCGATGCATCAGCTTAAATGGGCTCTATGTGAATGGATATTCCAGGCAAAAGGTGACACGTGTGCTCATTTTCATGTAATTTCCCAGAATCCTTTGCTGCAGTGGGAGCACTGTATGCTGGGTGATAATGGTTGAAAGGCAGGGTTGCAGACCTGTCTAAGACATATGAATGTGCTCACAAATGATATTCTTCATTGACTATATATATATATATATATATATGTTGGTTGCTGTCTCTTTACTGGTCTTTGGGCTGGTTCGTATGATATGTGGATTCCTATGGGACTAGCAACTGCCTTTTGCTTTACATTAGAGTGCTGACTGCTTCATTTATGTGTATATATATGTATATATATATAATCTTATAAAAACAAAGAGAAGGTGACCCCTGCTCAGCCTAATGATGCTATAGGGGTGCATCTAGGGATAGGGTATGTTGGCAAGAAAAATAGAAAAAGATCCCTTATATAATGCACTCAACCTAACTGAATGATATAGCTATAGTTGTAAACTTTATAAATTCACTGGAATGAGATGAAAGTTAATCCACCTCCACTAAATACGAAGTGTTAATTTTAATTAGAAAACATAATGCTGCGGTGATGATAAGAGTCCAGATGATTAGGATCTATAGATTGTATTACAGATCATAAAGTCTATATGTTGACAGATTTTGCACATAGCTAAGTAATCTCATACTGTAGGTGCAGATACATCATTACCACATAAAACTTGGGCAATATGAGAAGTCCAAATATTAGGGACCTGTAGATTGTATTACAGATCACCAAATCTATATATTAACACATTTCCCCCATATTATCTATAAAAAGGAAGCCGAAGGACTATTAATAATCGTTGTGTCTTATTGCCTCTTTGGATCATTCATCCGTCAGATGACCATCCTAATCTGTAGATATAGTTACAGATTGTCATACAGTATAGCGGTATATATTGTTATATATTAATCACTTATCTAGAGTTTTTATCAAATTGGACAATGGTCAATGCTGCATTGTGGAAAACGCATTCATGCGAATTACTGAATTTTTAAGGGAATGCTGTATATACAAAACCCCAAAAAGGGGGGGGGGATAGGGAGTGATCACAAAATCATACTAATTGAGTCAATAATTAAATAGGATAATAATAATAATAATAGCATATGTGCTGCGAATATATTACATCTGCACATTTCCTGTATAAGGAGTGCTAGTTAATTGTGGCTGTACCCATGAAACATACACCCTTTATTCTTTACTTATGATTTATTAGTGTGGTTTGAGCAGCACACATTATTACTTGGTGGCGTTATAATTTATGAATTTATTTTTTATTTGCTACTCCTATCCTCACTGCCAACACTATTTATTTACCATCTGTGCTACAAGCTGATCTAGTGGGATTTTTACCCTGGCTGATTGCACCACTAGTCCCTTCTTACCCTACTATTAAATATTTAGTAGGAGGTTTTCCATCTTTATTTATATGGTGACTTTGGTGCTATTGTACTTTGATTTAATTTCTTTTTAACATCGTTATATACTGTACACACTCGGTAATATATGTTTTAAGTAATTCATTAAAGGTTATATTTTAATTAGTGGTGTGCAATTAAGTGAATTTCCTTCGGAGTCCAATCATTTTTGCTGATATACAAAACCCTCATTAAGACCCTGCGGGGCCAGGGTACCAAACATTTATATCAATTTTGCTTCTGATTTGAACAGGGCATTATCAAGGTTACCTTTTCTGATCCCCAGAGAAATATGCCGCATTACCTCTATGAACTGAGTTGATGTGTCTTGCTATGGGAGTATCGTGGTTATTCTTGATAGTACTAATGTGTTCTAAAATGCGCCTTCTAATCTCGCGTGAGGTTTTACCCATATATTTTTCCCCCCACAGTGGCACATGGCTAAATAGAAAAAAAAAACCTCTGAAGAAGACGCAGACTACAACGAAACGCGTAAGGAAGCTTTTGGTTACCTGGTACTACGTCATCAAGTGGCGAGACGGTCGTGGCCGGATCGTGCAGCGGATACCACTCTGGCCGGTAGCAGGGAAATTGTCCATCTACAGTACATCGGGGCTTTCCCTACCTTGCGACGGGCTATACAGTCGGAGAGCTGTGCAGGCAGTCCTGAGATGATTCTTCATCTCCGCTGGCAGTGATATATATATGCACAAATATATATATACACACACACACACAAAATATATATGCACACAAACATATATATGTGTGTATGTTCCATCTGGGGATCTTATCTTATATCACTGCCTAAAAGTGGCGGGAAGGTAGCAATGGGTGTTCAGGGAAATATACCCAGCTAAAGTGGGAAAGGTACATGCAAATGAGGCCTCAACCCCCAAATATGGAACACACCAAAAAGCAATGGCCCTAATTCTCCAAAGGCCAGAATGTCCCTGGGCTTGACAGAGTTCGTGATGAAGGCAGTGGGTGCTAAGAATCCCAGGAGGCTAAATAAAAGGTGTAATTCAGACCTAAACCTACAACTGCCGGAGACTCTTCAGTGAAGCAACACTGCAAGAACTGGAAGACGAACTTCAAAAAAGATTGAATGGGATATTGTATGCCTTAGGGAAGTTAGAAGAAAAGAGGAAGAGCTCATTGAGCTCAAAAGTGGACACCAATTCAATTACCGAGCCACAGATAATGGAAGAATCGTCATCCAGTTGACAAATGCAAGCTTCAAATAATCCAAGTGTATGCTCCAACATCAAGTCACAAGCCTCTATTTGCCAATGATGAATCAATTGCAATTGAATTCTATAATAACGAACCATTGATTAACTGAGGAAGAAATGCATAGGCGACTTGATAAAATGAAAGCAAATAAAGCAACTGGCCCTGATGGCATGCATCCAAGATTCTTAAGGAGCTAAGTTCAGTAATAGCCAAACTATTACATTTAATATTCAAGGACTCCATTTCCACAGGCTCAGTACAACAAGATTGGTGTAAATAAGATGTGGTGCCTATATTTAAGAAGGGAGCTAGATCACTACCGGGGAATGACAGACCTGTAAGCCTCATATCAATAGTGGGGAAGCTACTTGAAGGTTTAATACAGGATAATATTCAGGAATACCTAATGGGTAACAAAATTATTAGTAATAGTCAGCATGGATTTATGAAGGATAGGTCATGCCAAACAAACCTTATTAGTTTCTTTGAAGAGGTAAGTAGGAATTTAGGCCAGGTTAATGCAGTTGATATGGTCTACTTAGATTTTTCATAGTCTTCTGATATGGTGCTACACAAGAATAATGTACAATAAAAAGGAAATTGGACTCAGTAAAAATATTTGAACCTGGATTGAAAACTGGTTGAAGGATAGAAAACAGAGAGTTGTCATAAATGGAAACTTTTCAGGTTGAGTTAAGTTGTGTGTGGAGTACCTCAAGAATAGCTATTGGGACCCCTGCTTTTTAACTTGTTTATTAATGATCTTGAGGTTGGCATAGAGAGCAACGTCTCCATCTTTGCTGATAACACTAAATTGTGTAAGGTAGTAAAATCAGAGCACAATGTCATTTCTCTCCAGGATGACTTGGAGAGACTTGAAACTTGGGCAGGTAAATGGCAGATGAGGTTTAATACAGATAAATGTAAATGTATGTGTAGCCCTGTGTAGTTTGGGCTATATTTCTGCTCTCCTCCTGGCAGTAATTCCTGTTAAGGGCAGGTTTTCCAGGAGTAATCATGGATTTTCCCTGCTTCAGACATTGCACTGAGTCAGTGAAGGTAGGTCACCTGACCCTGTGTCCAATCAAGAGACACAGGGGCGGTGCCTACTGAAGCTACTTAGGGCAGGTCTTTTCCTATTTAATTTGAGAGAGAAGGACAAGTTCAGAGTAGCTAGTGAGAGGAATGGAGCTGTTAGACCTACAGTGGCGACCAACTTTATTCTAACTCGACTAGCTCCGCGAATTTCAGATTATCCCGGTGATGTGCGGTTTTGTGTCGTTTTCTCCCGGGGTGTATTGCGTTATTTTCGCGGCTGTGATTTAAGCATTTTATTCCCACTGGCTGCAATACTGCAATGCCGTGTAAAAACGCATGGGGGCGTTTGCGAGCTGTTGTCTTTGAAGCCGAGAAATTCATGAATTGTAATGCAGTATATACTGTGTATATACTGTTAACAACAACCTCTATAACCCCTAACATACACATACAGTACTGTATATGCACATCAATGATACTATAGGCCGTCCCCTGGCGAGATGTGTTTGCAGCAGAGAGAGATCCGCTGCTCTCTCTGCGCAAACATCGGCACATTAAAAATGATTTAAAATACATTTTTATTCATAGTGTAGATGTGCAGGGGGTCTCCGGAGCTGAACCGCGTTGGTTTCAGGTCCGGGGACCCCCTGCTCCCCGAGATACAGCCCCCTTTATGAGGTGCCGGTATCCCTCTGCATTTAAAGGTCCCGATCACGTGACCGCGGCATGTAAACAAAGCAGAGGGATACCGGCACCCCCTAAAGGGGCCTGTATCTCGGGAAGCAGGGGGTCCCCGGACCTAAAACCACAGCGGTTCAGCTCCGGAGACCCTCTGCACATCTACAGTATGAATAAAACACATATATAAATAAACACTCGTTCCTTACCTTTGCGGCTATGTGCTATGGTAACGAAGCAGCATGACTGTATTTTTAATAATATTGTACAGTGAGCAGGGGGTTCCCTGAGCCACAAATCAAAGCTCAGGGGACCCCCTGCTCCTGCACAATATTATTAAAAATACAGAAATGCTGCTTCATTGCCATAGCTGATAGCCGCTAAGGCAATGAAGGGGTTAACCCACCGTGGGTTTAAAGGGGCCTGTATCTCGGGAAGCAGGGGGTCCCCAGACCTAAAACCAAAGCGGTTCAGCTCCGGAGACCCCCTGCACATCTACACTATGAATAAAAATGTATTTTAAATGTATTTATTTATATTCATGTATTTATTTATTTATTTAGATTTATTTCTTAATTGTGCTGCTGCTGTGTGTGAATTTTTTTTATTGTGGGTAGCGGGGGTGGGTGAAGGGGGTATTAGCCCCAACGGTGGTTGTTTAGGGCTTGCAGGGGGTAGCGGGAGGGGTTAACCCCTTCATGACCGTAGCGGTATTAACTGCTACGGCCGTGAAGGGGTTAAGTGCACCCGCAACCCCCCCGCAAGTCCTAAACTCACACCAAGGGCCAAATACCCCCTTTACCCACCCCCGCTACCCACAATAAAGCGGACACGGTGGGTTAACCCCTTCATTGCCTTAGTGGCTATCAGCTATGGCAATGAAGCAGCATTTCTGTATTTTTAATAATATTGTGCAGGAGCAGGGGGTCCCCTGAGCTTTGATTTGTGGCTCAGGGAACCCCCTGCTCACTGTACAATATTATTAAAAATACAGTCATGCTGCTTCGTTACCATAGCACATAGCCGCAAAGGTAAGGAACGAGTGTTTATTTATATATGTGTTTTATTCATACTGTAGATGTGCAGAGGGTCTCCGGAGCTGAACCGCTGTGGTTTTAGGTCCGGGGACCCCCTGCTTCCCGAGATACAGGCCCCTTTAGGGGGTGCCGGTATCCCTCTTCTTTGTTTACATGCCGCGGTCACGTGATCGGGACCTTTAAATGCAGAGGGATACCGGCACCTCATAAAGGGGGCTGTATCTCGGGGAGCAGGGGGTCAACGGACCTGAAACCAACGCGGTTCAGCTCCGGAGACCCCCTGCACATCTACACTATGAATAAAAATGTATTTTAAATCATTTTTAATGTGCCGATGTTTGCGCAGAGAGAGCAGCGGATCTCTCTCTGCTGCAAACACATCTCGCCAGGGGATGGCCTATAGTATCATTGACGTGCATATACAGTACTGTATGTGTACAGTACTGTATGTTAGGGGTTATAGGGGTTGTTGTTATACAGTATATATATATAATGTATATATATATACTGCATTACAATTCATGAATTTATGCCATCTGGCGGACACGCGAAGCATTGCAGCCTAGTAAATCCTGAACCATTATCAATTAACACATCAACCGCGTGTCAGCCGAGCATGACCCCTGGCTGGGAACGCGGCATGCTTCGGGTGAACAGTGTCGCATTCCAGGAACAAGCCAGGGACACACCGGTGATTTGTTAGAATAAAGTGTGCCGCAACAGTATAGGGCAATAGGTGGACCAAATACCTCTTGCTCTGCCTAGGGGGCAGGGGAAGAGCTAGACCCACTCTGGGTGCCCTAGGCCCAGAGTGGTGTCAGGTGGGACATCCTGTAGGGAGACAGCCGGCTGAGAGCGACTGCCTGTACATGCTGTAAGCTGCTGCTGCTGTGAACTTGAATAAAGAGTTCTGATTGTAAAGAGACAGTGTGGGGGGCTGGAATGTCTCATCTCTGGGAGGGAAGTTCTGCGGTGGGGATTCCACCACATATCCCTGGGGCCTGCTACAGATGAAGGCACTGCACCATTGAGGAGAACGAAGGCACAACCCCAGAAACCTGTCTTGTTGTCCCCCATGTCATCGCGGGAGACTCAGGTCCTCCTGTTGCCAGCAGGTACGCACCACATTCGGACATGTAGCCAGAGATTGAGACACCCTAGGACACCCTATGTCAGGTGGGGGGTGAGGGGGGTACTCGAGGGGCTACATATGCATTTGGGAAATAAGAATAAACTTGGTTCCTTGGGATCTTGCTGGCAGCACAGTCCTTCTGAGCTCGACAATTATGCAGTTTGTGCAGCACATATTTAAACCTGCTTGATTAACCAGGTAGAGACTGGCTAATTGACTAGTGTGACCATTTGTCCCGGTTTTCTGCCCTGTCCTGGTTTCAGGTCCGTCCCGGAAATGTCCCGGTTTTTGTCCCTGGTCCCGGTATTGCGGGGCAGCGGCAGTGAGGAGAATGCGGCAGCCGGTAAGTATTTTCTATGTGTATGTATGAATGAATGCATGCTGCCGGGGGATTGAATGAAGGAGAATGCCGGGGGCGGGACTTAGAATGTCGGCCGGCCCGCAGGGGATTGGTCGCAGGCAGGTCAGAGGAAGCAGGGGGCGGGGCTTCTGCTTTGTGCAGAGCACACGTGAGTGTGTGTCTTCCCGCTCCTGGCTCCTCTGTCGACTGCGCGGTGAGTGTCCCCCTTTTGTCCCGGGTCCAAGCCAGGGGGGTAATAGGAGGTGGTAGCGGGGGTGCATCTGCCTTTGTACCACCTACCTTGTACCTTTCCCCCCGGCGCTCCCACCTTTGCCCCATGGCGCTCCCACATTTGCCCCCCGTCGCTCCCACCTTTGCCTCTCCTGGCGCTCACTTCCCCCCATCCCCTTGGTGCGGGAGATGGGCTCAGGGGCAGGCAGTGGTGGCTGCGCGGTCGCTGGCGGGCGGTGCAGGGGCTGGCGGGGTGTATCAATGTGTGTGTGTGTATCAGTGTGTGTGTATCAGTGTGTGTGTATCAGTGTGTGTGTATCAGTGTGTGTGTATAAGTGTGTGTGTGTGTGTGTATCAGAGTATGTGTGTATCACAGTGTGTGTGTATCACAGTGTGTGTGTATCACAGTGTGTATGTATCACAGTGTGTGTGTGTGTGTGTGTGTATCAGAGTGTGTGTGTATCACAGTGTGTGTGTATCAGTGTGTGTGTATCAGTGTGTGTGTGTGTGTGTGTGTGTGTGTGTGTGTGTGTGTGTGTGTATCAGTGTGTGTGTGTGTGTGTCAGTGTGTGTGTATCAGTGTGTGTGGGTGTGTATCAGTGGGTAGGTGTGTGTATCAGTGGGTGGGTGTATCAGTGGGTGTGTCTCCCTCTCCATCTCCCTCTCCGTCTCTCTCTCCGTCTCCCTCTCTGTCTCCCTCTCCCTGTCTCCCTCCCTGTCTCCCTCCCTGTCTCCCTCCCTGTCTCCGTCTCCCTAAACTTATGTAAAAAAAATGTGTCCCGGTTTTTCATTTTCAAAATCTGGTCACCCTATATATATTGACTCTAGCTACAATTAACCAGCTCCCTGCTGGACTCATCGTCCACAGACAGGCTTTGTGTGTGCTGCCTTTTTAAAATGGGGGAAAGGCCTCGTCACAAAGAATACAAAGAAGAAATGGACATGGAATGGACCCAATGAATTCAAGAATGAAATTGACTATATCCTAACAAGAAACACGTGATTGAAGAATCCTTAACCGTTTTGACAAAAAGCAGTGAGCACTGATTGGTTCGCTGCAAATTACATCTGAATGCGACGTTGGAAAGAAGAAAAAACAATCAACTTCAAGAATAACAGCAGAGTCTGACTTCCGGTAGGCGGGCCTTAGTAATGGCCACTTCGTAGAAGAGCTTCTCACAACCCCTCTCAAATATACCCCAAATAGAGTAGTGGACTCCCAGATCCAGATAGACAACCTCAAGATGGTCTCCTGGAATGTCGGGGGCTTGAATTCACCAGCGAAGAGAAGGAAGATACTCTCCCACATCAAAAGATCCAAAATCCAAATCACAGGTGACAAGCCTTCTTGAAGCAGGCCCCATCACCAAGCGAGGCTAGAGTCTACTCCCCAGGCCCACAGTTGGTATTGCATCGTGTTTTGTATATCTTTGTTTGTCTGCTGGCGTGCCAGAATAAACCCCATTTTATACAATAACTTTGTCCTGTCTGGTGCTAGTGATCCCGGTGGTTTCGGTGGAAAAGTACTGGTCTCCCGTGAAAGTCTGGTCCCAGACCACAGGCCGCAAGTACTGTGTGGCGTCTTACTGCTGCGGCCGAGTTTATTTGAGCATTTGCCCGGTCTCGGCCGCAGCAGTAACCAGGCGCGTGCCGGGATGTGCCTGGCGCGTGCCGAAGCCGCGGAGGAGCGCCCTCCGATCGGGGCTTTCTCCCTCCGCTCGCCGGGTCCGCTGGGTCCCCGGGAAACCCCTGCCGCCGTCCCCCACATCGCGGGACACCAGGGCTCCCTCGGGGAGCCCTGGACGCGCGTGCAGGGGGCGCAGGCACCCGATGACGCGTGACCGCGCGTAAGTGCGGCTAGCATGCCGGGGCATCCCCAGGCTTGCGGAGCTAGCCGCACTCAAATAAAATGTGCCGCCTCTGTAACTGTGTCCCTGACACTTTAGATCTAAAGGGACAATGTCCCTATCTAAGGGCTGGTCCCTGAAGCACCCAGAAGCTGATTGGGGAGTCAGGGCCTACCTGGAGTCTAAGGGGGCAAAGTAGGCCTAGTCCATGGAAACACAGCACATTACCTGCTCTGTTCTACTCCCCCTTACGACTGACGTGGCTCTCTGAGTGCCAAAAGCATCAATGTCCTGCTGCTGTGAAAGTTGCAGCCCTATTGGCTGTGCCATGTGTCTGCAGCCTCTGGGGCTGCTGGGGATTGTAGTTCCCCTGCGGAGCATATCTCTAACATGGCCACCTCTCGCGCCACACTGCGCATGCGCCCTGCGCCTGTAATGGTTGCTGCTGCCTTGGCCGTACTATGCATACGCAAATTGTCCAATGCACATGTGCGGGCATATCCAATATGGCAGCAGCCCACCGCGGAGCTTGCTGAAAATGCACGGGGAGACTAACAAATGATTAAGAAGATTGTACTTGAAAGTGCAGAAAATACTGGAGGAATCGCCAACAAAAAACAGGATAAGAAAATGTCTGAGACAAAACAATTAACGAGGAGACAACAAGAAATGAAGCAATCCCCAGATGCAAGAATAAGAATTGAATATGCAAAGCTGTGCAAGACAATCTGCAAACGTATAACTAAAGATGTGGAAGAAAAATAATGCACCCCTGAGGAAGCTCACAGCTGGACTGAGTGAAACGCGCAAGGTGGTCCCTTACCTGTGCCTGCTGTTTGGTGATCGCCGTCTGCTACAGTCACCTGTATCCTGATTGAACCGCTGAGGGTTCCCCGCTTGTGCGCCTGCTGCCAGACGCATCTCCAGTGTGGAACCCGGAAGTGCGAAGGAGCCAGAGAGAGAGGGAAAAAGCCGATTAACATCTTAGTGACTGAGCGACTGATCGGAACTCCGCCACTACAGGACCCAGAGTAGTCAAATTGCCTTATTTTCTCTGGGAGCATGTGAGTACCTTGGAGCTCACTGCTCGTGTTATTTTAACCACAAAATTGATCTGTACTATGCATTTTCTTCTCTTTTATATTATTGGGAAGTCCAGTCAAATCTAACCACCACCACCACCACCAGGTTTTTGATCAGATTTATCTGAGAGATGCTTGATTATACAGTGCCTACTACCATGTGAGTAGGCACTTGGAAGTTTCACACTTTTTGAATCTTTGTTTTTAGCACGTCTGCACTATTGTATGCTTTGTTTGCTTTTTTTTTTCTCCATATATCACAGAGTTCATTGTGCTGTGAAAGTCCTGTGCTTTGTATGACTAAAGATGTAAGAAAATGTAACTGTGATATAATGAAGACTATTAAAGGTAACAAAAGCTTAAAGAAGACAAAGCAGCGACTTATGGTTGGGAAGAAGCAAATCACTGCACTTTAATAAGATGACGGATCAACAATAAAAGACTGTGCACTTATCCTAAAGGAAGTTGAGGACTAATACATGAATTGTACGCAAACACAAATAAAAGGGCATAATCCAGCAGAGGACGTACCAGGCATTCTTTCAGAGGAAGTGAGTGGCAAAAGCAATGAAATCCATGGGAAGGCTTCCGAGGAAGATAGAACGAGAACTGAAATCTGGCAAGAAGCTGGGGAAGAAGTAAAACAAATTCTTCTCAAATCTATTTACTTGCTGCTCGAAGAACATGAAAATTCCAGAGCAATGGGGTTATGTCATAGTTATCCTCATCCACAAGAAAGGAGACAAAGGACCTCAAGACCAATCAGTCCACTTCCAATCACTTACAAGTTTTTTTTTCTTCCAAGATACTCTCTATTCAGTTACAACGGACCCTGGACTTTGCCCAGCCTAGTGAACAAGCGGATACAGCACAATGGACCACGTCCAAGTCACACAAGAAGTGATTTCCAGAAGTAATGAATATGATCTTCTACTCGGTTTAGGATTCGCAGAATACGAAAAAAGCATTTGGGTCGGTCTACTCCTCAGCGGTCCTAGATGCATTTACAGTAGAAGACAAAATGTTGAAGTACAGTACATTGATATTATAAAGAACATTTACGAGAATGCCACATCAACCATTAGATTACATGAAGATACAAGCAAGATAAGGAACAGTAAGAGAGTGCAGCAAGGAGACACCATGTCACCAAACCTTTTCACTGCAATACTGTAAGGAATACACTACTGGCTTTGACTATTGCCTTGCAGACCTGTGCAGTTACAAGCTTCCTCTGGCAATCTATGGCACAGGTGCTACCTCTCATTGCAGCTTCTGCCCTGTGTTACTTAATTGGAGGAATTCTCACACACCCTCCTCCTGTGATTGGATCTCCGCCCTTTATATTCTAGGCGTCGGCACTGAACCAGTGCCGAGCATAACTATTCCTACCTCTATGTTACTGTCTCTGCCACAAACCACCCCAGGCCTCTCTCCTAGCGTTCTTACCTTCCAAGTTCCTGAGTATCCAGAGGCCTGGTCCTGGACGTCTGTGCCTGCCTTGGACTTCTGCGCTGAAGCGTTGGTTCTTCCCGACGCTGCCCTGCGGTGAACTTCGGCCAGCCTGCTGTCTCCTCCTGCTGAGATCGGCGTCATGGGCCGAGGCCGCTCCTCGCGCAGAAGCCACCCCCGCACTCACGCTCCTAAGCTGAAGAATGCTTTATCAGTCAAACACACGGTTATGTTAATTGCTCACAGGTAGAGTTAGAAACAGAAGAGATGCACCCAATACACAAGTGCTAAAAAGTAGTCTATGGGAAGAATAAGTTTCAGGGAATTTATTCCCAAATGTAGGAGTTGGGTTACTGTATGACAGGTTTACAGGGATATCCTAAATCATACAGCCACAGACATTTACTCACTTAACCAAGAATAGGTTTAGTTTAAATTAATGACCCCGCAGAATAAAATAGCTCTAGACTATATTTTAGCCTCAAAAGGAGGGGCATGTATGCGCCCTAGTTAAAGCGCAATGTTATGTATTTTATCCAGGATTTAGGGACCATGGGGACTTGGTGGTTGGATTGATTTGCTTTGAGCGAAGCTAGCGAATGTTTTTGTATGTGTGTGTTTGTCCTACTCATTGCTCTCTATGTATTAAGTACAGCAAAACTCTGATCCAGAAGTGCGTTGCAACCCCCACCGACGCTATGCCTCTCTGCGGTGATGATGTCGCCAGTCCCCCAGAAGAAGAGACCAAAGAAGAAATCAACTGGGCTGATATAATGGCCGGAAAAGAAAGGAATGCAGTTATGCACAACTTGGACATCTTGGTCCATCAGGACTATGAAACGGTTAACTGTTCTGTTCTTTAAATAGACTGTCTCTTAAGGATATGGGGGACTGAGAAGACTGGATATGAGGAAGGTGGGAGGTCACAAAGGGAAGTGAGTCAACCACAAGGAAAGGATCACGTCAGCCATTGTGACCAAAGCAGCCATCTTGGTCCGTTTTGCCATTCTGAGTAAATGCAGTATGAAAGATGTGTGCAAGAAGAATGTTTGTGCAGTCGCTCTTAGCAGAAATTAGCCCCCACCAATTCTCACAAATAGCTGACCCTTAGATTATGTGACATATTGAGATGTAAGCCATTTTCTAATCTATAGAAATATTTAATGATATATATATATATATATATATCTATTGGTTGTGTGGCATGTGGGCCACTAAGATTGTACCCTGCAATCACACTGCCCTTTGTTATCTGGGTTTCATTCTTCCCACTTTCTATGTATCTGACACGTTACCCCAAGGAAGGCTGAGAAATCGAAAAGATCTGACCAGGACCATTAGTCCAGCCCGCATTGCAGCTGGGGTTTTTATACCTAGTTTATGTGTTCTGGATCTCTGTTCTAAATTAAGTGAGCTGATGGTAAATATTGATGATGCTCTTAATCAGACAAGTGATGCTATCATCCGTTTGACTAATGAACAAGAGCAGATCCGGACAGTATTATTACAGAATAGAATGGCTCGATTATCTGCTAGCCTCACAAGGAGGTGTTTGTAAACTTGTAGGACAGAAGTGCTGTGCCTATATTGAAGACGAGTCTGGCGCTATTCATAAAGATATGGATAAGTTACAGGAAATTCAGGCAAGGATGCGTAAAGAATCCTCAGGCCTTAGCTTAAATTGGATGTCAGGACTCACTAGTTGGATCGGAGAATTGGGTATGAAAATTCTCTATGGTTTTATTGTAGTGATTAGTATAATCGCAGCAATTTTTGTTATTTTTCACTGTGCTAAGTGTGCAATGCTTTCATTTGTCTCAAGGAAACCTTCAGTTTCATCTCACGCCATGTATGTAACTAATAATTCATATGTGGCCATGAACAGAGTCTATGATACTATTGGTCCCCATAAGGCCATAGTCATTGAGAAGCGTACCTAGTAAGGGTATTTGTTCTTTTAGAGAACAAAAAGGAGGGATTGTTAGGACCAGTATGTCAGGCCAGAGTCTGCACTCATGTTAAGCTTCCATTTTGTATGGTCATAACTAGTTAAGATTCTGTAGTCAGCCTTTTTGCTGAAATATAATTCATAAATGCACTCAGTTTCTCTGCTAAATTGCATTTCATTCTTCCTGGCCAGGATATTACTCGATACTTTTGTGAGGTCAATTTCCTGGTGTTTTAGTAGAATATAATAGAATGGTTCTCTGCAAGAAGCAAGGTAGTGAAAAAGTTGCTAAGACTCAAGGTCTCTTTTGATAACAGACAATGAATAAGCTATGTATTTAGACAATTGCTTGTATTGAAAAAAGACACGTCTCAAAAGTCACGCCACTAATATGTCCTGCCCCTAAATCACGCCTCTAATCAAAGCTACGCCCAAGACACACCTAGTATACGCCCAGGACACGCCTATGATACGCCTCTAACCAATATCTTTTTTTATTCTGTATAAAAACCATTACCCTATGAGTAATAAATTGAGACAAAGGATTTGAAACCTGGCGTGCGTTACGTTTCATTTTGTTCGTCTCCCAGGCCTGAAAAGTTCATCAAAAATCGGAGATAACAGTGGCAGGGCGTGAAAAACTTCTCCGGGGAAGTCTGCTGCAAAATGGTGCAGATTGTGTATCCAGTCACAAGGCTTCAGTTTTCTTGGCAGAGGAAAGGCTCCTCTCAGTTCTGAAGCATAGGCGAGGAAATTAGGTCTTCCTTCAGTTACTGTCTCTGCCACAAACCACCCCAGGCCTCTCTCCTAGCGTTCTTACCTTCCAAGTTCCTGAGTATCCAGAGGCCTGGTCCTGGACGTCTGTGCCTGCCTTGGACTTCTGCGCTGAAGCGTTGGTTCTTCCCGACGCTGCCCTGCGGTGAACTTCGGCCAGCCTGCTGTCTCCACCTGCTGAGATCGGCGTCATGGGCCGAGGCCGCTCCTCGCGCAGAAGCCACCCCCGCACTCACGCTCCTAAGCTGAAGCGGGGCACTCCTGACTTCCTGTTGCCGAACTCCTGCTTCATTAACGACGATGCTGCCTTCTCCAATCCTGACCCTGCGATGTACGACTACGAACTGCGCACTCCGGATCAGTCTGCGTGGACTAAGGTCGGTGATTTTATAACCCCACCTCAGCCCCGCGGTCCGGTCCCGGTTTGTGGCGAGCATCGGCGTAACAGTATGCTCGGCCCATTAAAACCGGACCGCGCCGTGGCGGGGGATAGCAATTTACCAACTGAAGTTATGTCCCGGCCTGCGTATCAGTCCCACTATGAAGGCCAGTATTTGTGTGAAGTAATACCCCTGATGGATGAAATGTTTACCTATGAAGGTTTAACCCCTTTGCAAAGACAATGCCGTTGTGATCTCTTTATTAAGGCTTACTGTATCCTAAACTTAAAACAGTCTCTGGCCGCTTGTATTCGCTCTCCTGATTCCCCTATAACCTGGGATAACGTGTACCCTATGGAACTGGCCGACGCCCAAGAGGCACTCTACCTCCTGGCCTCATCACTGGACATTCCCCTAGTACAACAGGGCGCCCTCCTCATGTTGGCTCAGTCTCAAGATACACTCCATGTACTTTCCTCAACACTAGACATTCACATAATAGAACAGGATCCCCTCCTTGCCAGCTACGCTGCTGCTTGGCAGATTCTCTATGCTGCCAGTCCTGTTGCTAAACCTGTGGGGGTACCTCTCTCTCCTAAGAATGGTCAAACCATTTCTCTGTCGCTGCCCGCTAAGGAAGAAGCTGCCACGCTCTCTAATCCTGAGTTAACCTCCCTAAATTCTGTCCCTGAGGTTATTCCGGTCTTAACCCCTGCTAGTCAGGCTTATGCGTCCCCCACTGTAAATCCCTGCAGTCCCCAGGTCAGTGTGTCTTCCCTAGCACCAGAGAATGAATCCTGTTTGCCCTCTTTTCTTAACCCAAAAATTCTAAGCTCTGTTTCCGAGGTTTTTTCTGTGTTAACCCCTGCTAGTCTGCTCTGTGAGGTCCCTACTGCTAACCCTAGTATTCCGCAGTCTAATGATAGGTCCCTAGGGCAAGAGGCAGAACCCCCTATGACCCCACTCTCGGAGACTAGCTTCTATTTCTCTGATTCTCAGGTACAGAGTAATTTAACCCTTGGGGTTTTTCCTATGTTAACCCCTGCAGGTCAGCCCTGTGAACCTTCCTTGGTAGATCCCTTTAGTTCGTCAGTCAGGGACACCTCCTTAGCCTCAGAGGATCAACCCCTTTTGTCCTCTGACTCGGCTAAAATTCTCGGGGCTATGCCCCCTGAACTTTCGGCAATAATACTGGCTCCAGTAAAAAGTATTCTGGAGCCGTTTGTTTCTCTAAACCTGTTCGCAGAATCCCTACTCCTAGGTATTTCACTCACCCCGTCTGTCACTCAGAGAGCTGAGACCCCTGCTTCTGAGCATAGACCCCTTTTCGTGGAAACTGTTGTCGTTTCTGATGTCCCAGACACTCTTTCCCAAATACCCACTTCAGAGGCCAGCACAGTCGTGGTTGCCCCACTTGCACTGTCTGAGTTCTCCTTTTCTCAAATCCTAGGGTTTAAAGCGAACAGTACATATTATGCTCCTTTCCAGGTGACCCCTTCTGAGATCAGCGTATCTGCTGTTGCTCCCTCAGTACCATTAAAGTTAGGGCCCTTCTTTTTGAAGGATCAGGCTTTCAAGTTTGAGACTCCCTTTATCCCTGACTTTGTAAATCTGCAGTCCCTTCTCACTGTAGTTAAAAGTTCTCCAGCAGCCGCTGAGTTAAGCTTTGCCGCTGCCAAATCTTCTGTTATAGAAGCAACCTTGCCTAGCTTACTTCTGTCTGTCCTATCTGTGATGCCTATCACCTTTACTAAAATTTCTGTTTTGCAAGGTATTTCTCCTATTAAATCTGTGATACCTGCAATTCCTTTAATCAGTTCCAAAACCCCTGTCACTAAGTCTCCCATGGAGTCTGATGCCCTCACTAGGGATTCTCAGGGACCCAATTCTGTAACAAGCAAGATGTCCCTTGTGTCTGTTGGAGAGTTTACCCCAGTTTCTCTCACGGATCATGCCACAGCCTCCGGGATGATTAAAAATGACTTTAAGTCTGGGATGCCCATTCCTGTAATAATACTGTTTCACGCTGATTCTCCCACAGTATTCGGGGTATCCACTACTGACTGTATGTCTACTACCACGAACTCAGGGGTATCGCATTTGGAACGTTCCCTTTTTTCAGAAGATCCCGTCTTTAAAATGGACTTATTTTTCTCTGTGTCTTCCACAATACTTGGGGTACTTGCTATTGACTGTCCTGTCCCAAAACTAGGGTTACCTCTCAAAAAGGTGCCTGGAGCTACCGATGTTAAAGACCCTATGTTTAAAACAGTAACAATTTGCATTGCTTCTCCCACAGCATCATGTGAGACCTGGGTACCTGGGACCTCCACTCCGAAGCCAAGCTCTAGTTCTCTGTCTTCTTTCTCTGTGTTTGAGGCACCCAGGTTTAACCCCAAGACTTTTTTCCCTAAGGTTGATGCACCGCTTAACCGCCTGCCTTGTTTTTTGGATAAAATCTGTTTTCTCACCTTTCAAACAGACTCCTTACTCGCAGGTCTCTGTGCGGTGCCCAAAGTGCCCGTTCTGTATGGCAATTGGCCTCTCCCTAAGACGAAGACACCCTTACTGGACCTCGTTGCTTTACCTGAAGCGTCCGTTCGTGTTCTCTATGGGTCCACTATGGGTATAGACATGCTTATTATGTCCTTCGCCAAGGCCACAATTTCAGATTTGATTCTCTCTAAAGATCACAAACCAAAGGAAGCGGATCCTTCTTCAACTGCCAGTACCATGAGTTGCATACACACTGCTACAGACTCTCGCAAATTGCTTGGGATAGCAACCCTGCTTGGTATCAAAAGTACCGCTGCAATAGTGTGTAGTGAACCCTCCCGCCCCATTCCCTTGTTAACCACCACCCGGAATTCCTTGGAAGCTAAAGACTCTCGCAACTTCCTCCGTGCTGATTTCACCAAAGACATTGCCTTCTCTGAAGGTCCCTCTGCCATTTTTGTCCGACAATCTGTGTCCTGTGTCCCGTACTCTTGGACTATTACTATGCACCGGACACCTGGCTACTGTCCTTCCGATGTTCCCATTCCGGAGCCCTCAGGTCCCATTGTCTATGTACCAAGAACTGCAGTACCACCGCTGTCTTTCATGGCACTCGCCAATGTACATCTGGATTGTGGACCTAATTCTCGCCGGAGACACTTCAGGAACAACTCAATGTCTCCCAGACCTATGAATGGTCCTGTTCATCCAGGCTTCTCACCCAGTGGTGGGGGTACTGTAAGGAATCCCAACAAACTATGGGCTTTCAACACCACCTCTCGCCTAAGGAGGTTTAGGAACAATTCCATGTCCCCCAAATCTGTGATGGATCTTGTTCGTCCGGAGGCCTCACCTGAAGGGGGGGGTACTGTAAGGAATCCACTACTGGCTTTGACTATTGCCTTGCAGACCTGTGCAGTTACAAGCTTCCTCTGGCAATCTATGGCACAGGTGCTGCCTCTCATTGCAGCTTCTGCCCTGTGTTACTTCATTGGAGGAATTCTCACACACCCTCCTCCTGTGATTGGATCTCCGCCCTTTATATTCTAGGCGTCGGCACTGAACCAGTGCCGAGCATAACTATTCCTACCTCTATGTTACTGTCTCTGCCACAAACCACCCCAGGCCTCTCTCCTAGCGTTCTTACCTTCCAAGTTCCTGAGTATCCAGAGGCCTGGTCCTGGACGTCTGTGCTGAAGCGTTGTTGCCAGCACTGGCCTGCTGCTATCTCCTTGCAGTGGCCTACCCCGGACGTCTGTGCTGAAGCGTTGATGCCAGCACTGGTAACTGCTGCATTCCCTCCTAGCAGTGGCTACCCATCCTGTCCTGTGGCCTGCCGCTATTCTCCTGTAGTGGCCTACCCTGGACGCCTGTGCTGAAGCGTTGATGCCAGCACTGGTAACTGCTGCATTCCCTCCTAGCAGTGGCTACCCTTCCTTTCCTGCGGCCTGCTGCGATCCTCTTGCAGTGGCCTGCCTTGGACTTCTGCGCTGAAGCGTTGGTTCTTCCCGACGCTGCCCTGCGGTGAACTTCGGCCAGCCTGCTGTCTCCTCCTGCTGAGATCGGCGTCATGGGCCGAGGCCGCTCCTCGCGCAGAAGCCACCCCCGCACTCACGCTCCTAAGCTGAAGCGGGGCACTCCTGACTTCCTGTTGCCGAACTCCTGCTTCATTAACGACGATGCTGCCTTCTCCAATCCTGACCCTGCGATGTACGACTACGAACTGCGCACTCCGGATCAGTCTGCGTGGACTAAGGTCGGTGATTATATAACCCCACCTCAGCCCCGCGGTCCGGTCCCGGTTTGTGGCGAGCATCGGCGTAACAAATACTTGAAGAATTGCTCAAGGCAATAGCTTGGGAAGAGAAAGGAATCAAAATCAACTGTGAATATTTGAGTCACCTGCGATTTGCAGATTACATTGTTATTTTTGCCACAAGTCCAGAAAACCTCCAGCAACAAATTGGAGAACTCGCTGAAGCAAATGTATCCCTCCCTGCCCGGTTCCCTAGGAAGGTTACATTGGTGTAGTGGTGTATTGGACATCCGCATTAGACAACCTTGTCTCAGGGGGTTGTCTGTGGTCGGCTGGGCAATGGTAAAGATGGGCGCCAGGAGTTTTATAGTACGACGTAAATCTTTGTCTGCCCATGCTTGGGTACACTGCAGTCACAGGTACAAGTAGATTTGCATTGTAGCACTTCATTTCATCCATTCACCTATCACTCTTAATATGGGTCTTGACGGAGGTCCCACTCTTAACACTCATGGGAGGTGCATTTACTTGTATGTTACTGATGATCATCTGGTGGACCAGGGCACCATTTTTATTAATATTATTGTCCCATTTGTTTGTTTTTTGTAAACTTGTTCTTTATTTGAATTTTCTTTAAGAAAAGTGGGGAATGGGATACAGAACCAAAAACAGGGTAACATGTTACTTATGGATTACATACATTTGTATCATATATATATATGAAAAGGAAAAGGGGTACACCCCTCGTGATGCTTGCCAGGAGAAGACTATGCCTTGATATAAATCCTCATTATCTTCATTGCAATAGACAGTTTATAAAACACAGGAATCCAAATGTCCAATTGTAATAATCCTTAAACACAACCCATACATACACCACTAGCCTATAATAGGTACATCTTATGTGTTGATCTGGGTGGTAAATGGTGGACGGATCACATAAATGAAGTAACACATTGTAAGTTACTCACTGCTGACCTTGTGGGATTTCCTGGTCCTGTCGGCGTGCTCCTACCCAGGAGTATCTGCAAACAAAGTGGAAAGAACGGCGGTGCATCTGCTGCTGAAAAAAAACTTTGACCAAATACTGCCAAGAACTAGGTGCAAAAAATTATTGTAGGCACATTAAAAACAGCAAAAGAACACTCTAGTTCTTGGCAGTATTTGGTCAAAGTTTTTCTTCAGCAGCAGATGCACCGCCGTTCTTTCCACTTTGTTTGCATATATATATGGACGTGGTCCATTGTGCTGTATATATAACACATTTAGTGGGGAAACAATAATGACATCACTGTTGGGACAGCGTATAAAATAACTAATACAAAAAATCAACTAAAAAGTCTGGGATAGTGGAAAAGAAGAAGAAGAAAACATGTCATTGCTTTTGGAATATTTTTCCACTTGTTGGTATACCATAAAAACATGAACAATCGTACATTTGTGGAATATTGAATACTGAATACCCTCCAGGCCCACCTCTGTATTTTATACAGTTACGAATCATATTGCACCAAGGTTACCTCAAGAGTTATGCTTTTTTTTAGCTTGTGTGTTTTTACAGCTCTCCTATTTTGTGTTTTTCAGATTTGGAGCGTTCCCCTAGTAAGGTATCTATTTCCTGTATAAGTTATCCATGGTTCCCATACGTTTAAGAATTTCTGAACTGTGTCACTTTGTATCCCCATCAGTTTTTCCATGAGACAGACCCTCCATAGCCTCGCTTTTACTGCATCTATAGCTCGCTGTTGTTCCTGTTTCCAGGCCTTAGCTATTTCACATCCGACAGCTGAATATATATATATATATATCTATATCTATATATAGATATATATATATATCTATATATAGATATAGATATATATATATATATATATATATATATATATATGAAAAAATAGAGAAAAAAAGAATCCCACCAAAAGCACTCAAGCAAAAATAAATAGTAATAGAATTTATTCAATGAAAAAACACATGGATTACAAAATATTAAAACAGTCCCCACGAAACCCCAAGAAACATTGATTCTGGTTGATGCACAAAAATGTAAATATAGTGCATTCTACAATGAATGAAACAAAAAAAATGTGAAGTAACCTGCTCTTTAAACCCTAGACCGGCCGGTCAAAAATAGAAGGGTTAATCAAGATTAGGGACACTGAAGTAATCTACCAATGTAGTACCACTCAACAAGCAACAATAGAGTATGATGTGTGTAAAATAAACACAATACAAGAACCATGCTATATCAGTACAATAGACACCACATGATGATAGGTATGGAACTCCTGTGAAGGAAATGGAGTGTTAACAAAGTTGTAGGGGTCAGTATCCACTGATAGTCCTGAGCCAGGTTGGGAGGTTCCAGGGGAGTAGAAACACAGCCCCGACGTACGTTTCGCTACCCCTTGCTTTGTCACACATTTGCTGCACATTTTTTGGTTTCATTATTCATTGTAGAATGCACTATATTTAAATTTTTGTGTATCAACCAGAATCAATGTTTCTTGGGGTTCCGTGGGGACTGTTTTAATATTTTGTAATCCATGTGATTTTTCATTGAATAAATTCTATTACTATTTATTTTTGCTTGAGTGCTTTTTGTGGGATTCTTTTTTTCTCTCATTCATTATTTTGTCCCCAGCACCGTCATCAGGTCATTATAAATTATTTATTTGATCTTACTTTTTGATTATAGCAATCTTGATTTATTTTTCTAGTTAATTGCAAGCTTATTTGTTTAATATATATATATATATATATATATATATATATATATATATATATATATATATATATATATATATGTGTCAGTAACTTATCTTCGTTTTTTCCCATATTTTCAATTTTACTGTGAGCCCATGCCGAGTTCCTGGCCTGTTCTGTGCAACGTTGCGGTTAGCTTTCCAACACCTGATTTGGAACTGCCACTTCCTCAGGGGGTGCTGAATACTGTGGGTGGGGATCTGTGGATAGGGATAGGGATCTGTGGATCCCCAGACATTCTGCGGGCAATTCTGCTTGGCCCACTGAGGCATGTCTGTATTCCCGTTACTGCGACATGTTCTTCTCTATTTTGGCCATACTAACACACACACATACTCACGGTTAACTCCTAGTTTACTTTAGTACCTTACAGTATTTTAGACAGGAGACTCTTTATGTTGTAAATCAGGGTGCACACGATTTTTTTTTGGGGGGGGGGGTTGGCGGTTGCAGAGGCCCCACGTTCTCACTAAGGCATTTAAATTAAATGCCGGGGGATCGCGCGAGCTCTCTGTTACTACTTACCGGGATTCAGTAGTCTTGTTGTGCTGCGTCGCCGCGTCAAATAACAGTGCTGGGCCATGTGAAGTCACTCGCTGCGTCATTTGACGCTGGTCAAAAAGTAAGAGGGGCGCGAGCACCTGGGGGAGCAGCACCAAATGTTTGCGCTCCCCTGGTGTAGATTGTTATTTCCTTAACTCAGCCAACTGTTCTGTAGATGGGTTGTAGTACTGTCAATTTATCAGTGGCCATATTTTTATGAAAGGACATCTGCAGCAAGAATAAGGCTGTGTATTGATCCATTTTCGTAGCTAGAGCATGGTCTTATAGTATACTATTTTCAATAGCTGTTTTGTTGGTTTTAGAAAAAAGTTAAGTGAAAATGAAACAAATCAAGCTACGTTATACAGTATGTTAGAGCAGGGGTGGCAAACTTTTCAAATGCAGTGTGTGTGCAGCGCACAGCAAAGAAGTGAGAGAGAGCAGGTCTGGCAAAATACACTCTTTAATGGAAAGCCATAAAATAGAGGGTTGCAACCCTTCTATGCGTTTCGTGCAGGTTGTGCACTTTATCAAGAAGTGCCATACACGATACACAGGACATTTAAATACAGCTGACTGCCGTTTTGGCGCCAAACCAATGATGTCACTAATCTAAATTAACCAATATGCATCGCTCGTCTAGCGCATGCGCCGCACAACTAGGTCCAAGAGGAACCCCCACCATATGGCACAGCCAGTCCACAGTCCCAGGGAGTTATACCCATGACGAGCTAAGCCACACGCAATGAGAGACACCTCTCCGTCCCGTCGGTCTGCGCATGCGCAGATGAACGAGGCTAGAGCTGATGATCAACTCCCCTCCGTCCTAACAGTTCACACATGCGTAGATGAATGTAGACATTACCGTGAGCTCCCATACTGACAGCATGCGTGCGCATCCACATAATGCACAAGGCAATCAGTTGAATTAACGCACGTAGTGTCCAATATTTAGTGCCTCAAAGGACAACAAAACTGAATAAAAATATACATGTAAAGACAGAGAGAGGACTAATATTCAGCAGTCAGTAGCAACATATACAAAATACATACAATGAAACAACTATCTAGTTATTGAAGAGACAATTAAAAAGTATATTCCTATACCAATGTAAAAACACATGTGCAACCCTCTTGATGAGACAGAGGTCATAATAATAATTATATCCCAAGTTATTATCATTAAAGAATAATGTGGAGACTTATTCAAAATAAATAAATTTAACAGTAATAGTAATTATATTAATTATAGTAAATATTACATACTCCATAAACAATGCAGTGAGAACATCTAATGTCAAGTTCCCATTATCAAATATTGCAAGATGAATCTAACAATATATTTAGGTAATCTCACTTGTATAAGTTATAGATCTACACATCATATTACCATTTTAACAGAAATATGGTTGAAGATCAAACTCATTGGGGAGATCCATGGGTATATCATATTGGGACACCAAAAATGGTTGAATACAGGGCTTTAAGTCCTATAAATGTTATCACTTAAGTTATGCAATATCATATCCAATAAGTAATACGTGTCCCAAAAGATGTACATAATAACAAGACAAACCATAGAATTCAAGCATAGCCTCATAATTTCTTTATTAATGGTGTAGTTTATATATCATATCAGATGTTTAGATCAAGATATTCAATCAAGAATTTAATCAACTTGTGGACCTGCTAAGAGATGGGATTCATGTCAAGAAATTATTAATATTCCACTCTATATTAATCCCGTCTGGGAATCTTGTTTTTAGCATGAAAATCCAGTAAGATTCTCTACAATTCAAGATCTTAACCATATCACCTCCTCTCTCCCTTCTAATAATCCTCTCTACACCAATAAAAGAAAAGTTATTGATGCCCCCTCTCTACATTCTGAAAAATGTAACTTAAGTGATAACATTTATAGGGCTTAGAGCCCTGTATTGAACCGTTTTTGGTGTCCCAATATGATATACCTATGGATCTCCCCAATGAGTTTGATCTTCAACCATATTTCTGTTAAAATGGTACTATGATGTGTAGATCTATAACTTATACAAGTGAGATTACCTAAATATATTGTTAGATTCATCTTGCAATATTTGATAATGGGAACTTGACATTAGATGTTCTCACTGCATTGTTTATGGAGTATGTAATTTTTACTATAATTAATATAATTACTGTTAAATTTATTTCTTTTGGATAAGTCTCCACATTATTCTTTAATGATAATAACTTAGGATATAATTATTATTATGACCTCTGTCTCATCAAGAGGGTTGCACATGTGTTTTTACATTGGTATAGGAATATACTTTTTAATTGTCTCTTCAATAACTAGATAGTTGTTTCATTGTATGTATTTTGTATATGTTGCTACTGACTGCTGAATATTAGTCCTCTCTCTGTCTTTACATGTATATTTTTGGTGGGGGTTCCTCCTGGACCTAGTTGTGCGGCGCATGCGCTAGATGAACGGTGCATATTGGTTAATTTAGATTAGTGACGTCATTGGTTTGGCGCCAAAACGGCAGTCAGCTGTATTTAAATGTCCTGTGTATCATGTACGGCACTTCTTGATAAAGTGCACAACCTCCACGAAACGCGTAGAAGGGTTGCAACCCTCTATTTTATGGCTTTCCATTAAAGAGTGTATTTTGCCAGACCTGCTCTCTCTCACTTCTTTGCTGTGCGCTGCACACACACTGCATTTGGGTTCCCCTGACCTGGATACAGCTGCACACTTTGGAAAGAGCTACTGGGAGTCTTGTGATTACGTTTACCTGGGTCAACCCAATGAAGACGGGAAAGTGGCTCCGCACACGTACCCCCACCTTCAGGGTGCTTTAGAGCCCCCCCATAGGTTTAGTGCTTTGATTATTTTATTAATCATTACCCAGTGTTTTGCTCTCCTCCTCTCAATACAAGGATACAGATCCTAGTACTTTTGAGCACCATTTCTCTACCCTATCCGTGGCAAACTTTTCCGTCTGCGGCCCCTGTCTGCTCGTGCCCAGCCCTTACCTTGGCTCCGGCGTCAAATGACGCTGCGGGGTAATTTGACTCTGCGTTGTCATGGCGATGCATCGCCCGAATCCAAAGTAAGGGAATTTACAGAGGCCTCATGCGGCCCCCGGCGTTTTATTTAAATGCCTTGGGGAAGAGCGCTGGGCCTCTGTAAACGCCGCTCCCCCTCATGAAAATCTCACGTGCCCGCCAGTTTGCGCACCACTGTGTTATAGCACATGAACTCCAGGTCTATTGGGTGTGTTATTCTCCAAGGATCCAAAACATCCTATCAACAATCTTTGGACTTCATACTGTATTAATTTGAGGTCAGCAGTAGACAGAGCATATTGATCTATCTAGCGTTGGGTTGTCATCCAAGTTAAAATCCCCTCTGACAATAAGAGTTCTCTCTCGAACATCTGAAAGCTTATGAGCTAGATTTTTGAAAAAGTACCTAGAGAGATTAGGGGCATAAATATTGTCTAGCCCAATTTTTTATTATGAATCTTAACATGGTCAATCATGGATCTTCCTTCAGGATTACGCTTCTAGGAATCAATTTTAAAATGCATATTGTTTTCGAATTATAATGATTATCTTTTTTTTAAAAAAATCATTAAAGAGCCATGCAGGCAGAATTTAACCCAATTTCAATTTAGTTTATCATTCTCAACATCTGTAAGTTGAGTTTCCTACTACATCTCTTTTTTCGTCTACTGTATTTGGACGTGTAAAACATATTGCGCCTTTTGTTTGGAGAATTTATCTCTCCTATATTCCAATTAAAAAACTTCACCACATTAATTCTAAAGAGGGAGACATTATCAGAGATGGAATCCACAGACCCCAATAATTGAAACTGGCACCTGAACATGACCCACTAACAAATAAAAACCGTGGCATCATAACATGGGTTGCACTAGAAATAACATAAGTGAGAGACAACTTGAAACAATAGTGCATTTTAAACAGGAGTAATAGAAGATCAGGAATCCCTTGTTTAAGGATCTAAAAAAAGGCATTTATTTAGGCATCATTAGAATAATAAGTAAGCAAGATTTAGGTATTTGATTTAGGTATTTGAGTCCAACTTCTGATTAAAGGAAGATTAAAGGATTAGTAGCACAGTATTCAATGAGCTCCTGTGCTTTTTCCTCTGAGTCAAACATGCTATGACCTTGCTTTGTAATAATCTTTAATTTAGCAGTGTACAAAAGGCAAAATGATTATTATTTTGTTTTTTTGTTATGCAGCTCAGACTAGATTGGGGACAATTTCATTCTTTGCCAGTTCCCCGAAGTAATTGTGACACAGAAGAATATAGCTCCCTTTAACAGAGATCTTAAAAACCTTGCAGAAAGCTTTGAGAATTGAAATGTGATCTACAAAATTGATAAATCTGATAATGATATGCCATGATCCTGTACAATTTGACATGGTATTTTGCGGTGAGCACAGTCTATTTCAAGCATGGTTGATATTGACTAAGATATTTTGGAACAATGACTTATGCCAGAGCAGATCCAGCCTTATCAATGGATTCCTCAACATCATCCTCAAGCCTTGAGAATAGTAGCATATATTAATATGCAATACAGATCTCAAGCTTCCCACAAGACTAAGCAGATAAGAGCGAATAATTTATTTAGAGCCAAATCCATTAAGCACAACTTTATGCCAAAAAAAGGAGGTGGTGGGGATGGGGCTGTAGACAAGGACCCGCTGGTAGCCAGTAATAGGGGTAGGCATAGGTTTGTCAGGCGGCTTTTCCAAAAATACTGGACAGAATTTATTTATTTATAAAATATTTTACCAGGAAGTAATACATTGAGAGTTACCTCTCGTTTTCAAGTATGTCCTGGGCACAGAGTTAAGACAAATAATACATGGTTACAAATACAGTTACATAAATGAGCAGGGTATACATTATATACAAGACATTGTGTGCACAGTTAAAAAAATATATATTATAGGCGAATGAAACAGTTACAGACCAGATTAAAATGTGAGACAGCCTTAGATTTGAAAGAACTTAAACTGGTGGTGGATGTGAGAGTCTCTGGTAGGTTGTTCCAGTTTTGGGGTGCACGGTGAAAAGTGTGACGCACTCGAGACACACACACACCCCTGTCTCCTGACACCTCCTCCTGGTTGGCTGCATTACTGAACAGCAGCAAATCGGGATGAACAAAGCTGCTCAGCCACCTAGCTCTGCTCAGGGAAATCCCAAGCCCCCCCAAGCCGGTCAGGTCACTATGTCTGAGAGACAATACTGGACACATACATGTACAGTATTACCTCTAATTTTTTACTGGACAGTGTCCAAATACCGGACAGTCTGGTTCAATACTGGACATCTGGTAACCCTAGGTAGGCATCATGTTAAGTGGAGCCAGGTCAAACCGCACAACTACCAAACTCCATGTCTGCCCACATTGTTCTTTTGGAAATTAATCTGTGGTCTGCAAGTTGGCAAAGATCTCACCTCAGCGTATCCTCGTCCCTCCTGTTGGATGGAATCCAACACCCGGACGCCCTCCGTTACCGAGATGATAATGGACTATCTCCAACAGGGTCTCCAACTCCAACCGCTAGATCAAACACGTAGGATTTTGCTTGAACTGCAACTTTCTAAGGCTCATCTGCCTTAAAAAGCTACAGTTCAAGCAAAATCCTACGTGTTTGTTTTTTTTAATAAATCAGTTCTGTACTATGAGAAAATACTTGTAGCATTTGTTATTTTATTTTTTAACAATTGTTAAAGATATTTTAAGTGTATTCTAATGTAGGAAGCATTTTTGTTTTGTATAGAAACCATTTACAAAGTCACATCCTCTTCCCTTTCTGAGACAGGCTCTGGCTCTTGAGCCCTGCCCTCTCTCTAGCAGTGCACCAATTGTATCTAGTATCTGCCTGGTCACATGATCTTCCACACGGAACTTTGCACTGTGGTTCCTGTTTTGCAGCAGTAACAGTGATATAGAGAACCCCGAGCCGAATCTTCAGCGATCGATTACAGGAGAACGGATCGATCTACAACTTAGCTAATCATTTGTCAGTGTGCAGATTGTATTGATGCACATATTGACTAGATTTTTTTATTTAAAAAAAGAAATAAATAATTAAACGGCAGCTTGAACTGCAGCTTTAAAAGTATCAAAGGGGCAGGATCGCACACAGCAGTTGCTGTGAGTCAGGGCTATACTCTTATTCTGAAAAAGTGAGACAAAGGTGGTCTTGTCATTTCTTCCTCCAAAAACGATCTCCTGGTGGTTAGTTAGTAAGTTTCTCACTGAAGTAAACTTTCAGTGTGATGCGGCCAGAATAGAGTTACATGAAGCTCAGAGCTAATTTAAACTTTAAATGGGGTGGAGTAAAAAAATAAATAAATCACTGACTATCTACGACATTGCAGAATATGTCCAAATTAGAAGTAACTTATTTTATACATAAACCTGTGGACGTTGATAGATTTAATGTAGATCTCTACTGAGCTGCAAATTGCAGTGGCCCTCTTCGGTAAGCACTTCCTACTGTAGATGTCCATGTTATTCATTTGTAATAGGACCATGAAACAAAAAGACAAGGCGCACAACGCACATAGTGTAATACGGTTAAAATAGTGACTTTATGGTTAAAAGTAAATATATCTGCGTACATCAAGTGAGAATCAACAAGCAGTTGGTATATTGGTTTACCACACCAGAAGATGACACTGTGCAGCACCCTCGGATGGATCTCAGCATGCAGAGGATCAGGAAGCGTCTTATCTGTCCCTTTGCAGCATCCTCCGTTTGGGGGTAGTGTGGGTGAGTCTCTTGTGAAGAAAGCCCCACAGCACACAGCTCTCTGGATGGTAGTGGAGCCGCAAGATTCAGCGTCCGTAGATCTCTGTACCGTTTGCCGCCACTTCCTCACTGTGCGCTCGGCGATGACGTCATGAGTCGCTCCGCAGCTTCCGCGATGCTTCTCGAGAGACTCACCCACACTACCCCCAAACGGAGGATGCTGCAAAGGGACAGATAAGACGCTTCCTGATCCTCTGCATGCTGAGATCCATCCGAGGGTGCTGCACAGTGTCATCTTCTGGTGTGGTAAACCAATATACCAACTGCTTGTTGATTCTCACTTGATGTACGCAGATATATTTACTTTTAACCATAAAGTCACTATTTTAACCGTATTACACTATGTGCGTTGTGCGCCTTGTCTTTTTGTTTTTTGTCTAGTTCCTGGGGTGTCGAGCCACCCCCAAGAAAGGCTGCAGACTCACGTTTAATACAAGATCCACTTTTAAGGTCCACAATATTGTTTGTTTAAGTCACGGTGCACTGTTCACTGGTTATTTACTGTTTACTAGTTATTAGCTGCGCACTGATATTTTTTTCCTTGTAATAGGACCATGGCAGATTGTATGAGTGCTAGGTAAATGCCCAGTGAATTAATGTATATATTGTATAAACACAAAAAATGCAAATGGCTTCTAGTGCCTTTGGCTTTTGGACAGTAATTGTGCACAAAGTACATAAAATGTATGTATTCCTTAAGCAGGTGCGTTTTGAGTTGGGTTTTAAAGATTGATAGAGAGGGTGCTTGTCGGATATTGAGAGGAATGGCATTCCAGAGGTGTGGAGCAGTCAGTGAGAAAGGTTAAATGCAGGAGAGAGCTTTAGATACAAAAGGGGTAGAGAGAAGACATCCTTGAGCAGAACGTAAGAGTCTGAATGATGTATAGTGAGAAATTAGGGCTGAGATGTAAGGAGGAGCAGAAGAGTGTATAGCTTTAAAAGTGAGGGGGAGAATTGAGTGTGTGATACGAGATTTGATAGGAAGCCAGGAGAGGGATTTCAGCAAGGGAGACGCTGAGACAGATTTAGGAAATAGAAGAGTGATTCTGGCAGCAGCATTTAAGATAGATTGTATGGGAGACAGGTGAGAGACAGGACGACCAGACAGCAGGAGGTTACACTAGTCGAGACGGGAGAGAATGAGTGTCTGTGCCAGTTTTTACAGTCGAGCAACAGAGGAAAGGGCGTATCTTGGTAATATTGCTGAGGAAAAAAATGACAGGTTTTAGCTACCTTTTGAATGTGAGAAGAGAATGTGAGAGGAGTTGAGTGTGAACCCTGGGCAGCGTGCTTGGGTTACTGCATGAATGATAGTACTTCCAACAGTAATGTGGAAGGAGGGAGTAGGGCCAGGTTTGGGAGGAAGTATGAGCTCTGTTTTAGCCATGTTAAGTTTAAGTCAGCGGAGGGCCATCCAGGATGATATAGCAGAGAGACGTTCAAAAACTTTAGTCTGCACAGCAGGTGTAAGGTCAGGGGTAGAAAAGGAAATGTGTGTCATCCGCATAGAGGTGATATGTGAACCCAAGAGATGTGATTAGGTCACCTAGAGAGAGTGTGTACAGAGAAAAGAGAAGAGGTCCCAGGACAGAGCCATGGGGTACCCCCACAGAGATCTATAGAGGAGGAGGTGTTAGCAAAAGAGACACTGAAAGTATGATGGGAGTGGTAAGAGGAGATCCAGGATAGAGCTTTGTTACAAATACCAAGAGTATGGAGAATGTGAAGGAGAAGAGGGTGGTCCACAGTGTCAAATGCTGCAGAGAGGTCGAGTAATATGAGGAGAGTGTAATGACCTCTGTCTTTGGCAGCATGGAGGTCATTTGTTATATTAGTGAAGGCTGTTTCAGTGGAGTGAGCAGTGCGGAAGCCAGATTGTAGAGGGTCTAGGAGAGAATAGGTGTTGAAAAAATGGAGCAAGCGAGAGAATACAAGACGTTCAAGGATTTTGGAGGCAAAAGGCAGGAGAGAGACAGGCCGATAGTTAGAAAGACAGGTAGGGTCAAGCTTGCTGTTTTTGAGTAATGGTATAACTGTTGTATGTTTGAAGGAAGAGGGAAAGGTACCAGAGTAGAGGGAGGAGTTTAAAATGTGTGTGAGCGTAGGGATTATAGTAGGAGCAAGAGGTTTTAGGAGATGGGAGGGAGTGGGGTCAAGAAGGCAGGTGGTAGAAGGAGAAGAGGAGATCAGCAACAACACATCCTCCTCTGTGACAGCGGGAAAAGAGTCAAGGAAGGCAGGAGAAGAGTTATGAAGAGGTGTAAGATGGGAGGGGGATACAGGGGGATGTCCTGACGTATGGATCTTTTCCTTGAAATAGTCGGCAAAGTCCTGAGGCAAGATGGAGAAAGAACAGGCAGCAGAAGGTGGTCTGAGTAGGGAGTCAAAGACAGAGAAGGGTCGGCATGGATTAGACTTGTACGTGTTGATTAGTGAAGAAAAGTTGGTTTGTTTAGCTTGAGAGAGGGCAGAGTTGAAACAGTATAGCATAAATTTGTAGTGAAGGAAGTCTGCGAGTGTGTGAGATTTCCTCCAGAGGCACTCAGAGGAACGAGTGTAGGAACCCAGCATGCGCGTGTGGGAATTTAGCCAGGATGTGGGGTTAGAAGGGCCGGAACGGCAGAGAGAAATGCATCTCATCTTAACTTAATAAAGATGAACTTGAAATCAGCATCCAGAATATTAGATTTAAAAAAAAATGAAGGTAGCAGTTTTAAAAGACGGCAAAGAGATAGTCTTTGTTCCCTTCATTCATAAAAAAAATAAAAAAAATTGTGTGTGCTGAGCACGCGCGTTGTAAGTGAAACTTTTGTGTTTTGTCACAGAAATTGTATTTGCAATAGTGATGGTTTTAGTTCAATGATTGAGATTTGAGAGTATAATTTATTTTCTGTGTTGAAATTCCCATTCTATCACTTTGAATACATGATGTAATTGACTTATGATAACTAAAGTAAGATACATATATCTTGGATTGTAAAGTATCTAAATGCTGTTCCTCTCAAAATTCTTTAATTCAATGTAAATCATGAAAATCAAAACACAATTTCAGTGACAAAACCCAAAGAAGTTTGAGTTAGAACGCATGTGTTCTGCGCACACCCTCATTTTTTAAATAATCATTACAGTTACTATATTTTATATGTATATACATTTCATGTTTTATATGTTTACACACCTTGCATGTTTTGCACTTCTGTTTTTTTTATTATAAATGGTACATTTGTAAAATGTTTGCTATTTGCACTGATATATTTGTACTAACTTGGAATTCCTCTAGTAACAGTGGTGTGTGCGTGTGTCCTCTTCAGTGTGTGTGTGTGTGTGTGTGTGTGTGTGTGTCCGTGGCCTCTTCAGTGCATGCGCGGTGTAGAGGGGCATTTTAATTATAAATGGTACATTTGTAAAAAATGTGCTATTTGCACTGCAATATTTGTACTAACTTGTAATTCCTCTAGTAACAGTGATGTGTGTCCTCTTCAGTGTGCGTGTCCTCTTTAGTGCATGGACGGCGTGGAGGGGCATCTTTGGCGCATGCGCAGAGAACGACCGCCGTTCGGTACGTGCGCAAGTGAAGGGCGGTATTGCGCATGCGTGGTGCGGCCTGCAACCTCCTCTTCTACACATGCGCTGGCTACAACCTCCGGGCGGCTTGGCATTTGGAAGTATATGCATGTGCGGGCGCACACCCATCTGCAATGTGACGTTACTTCCGTCACGCTTTTTCGTTACAACACAAGTGATTTTTCCTATCAAAACTCTGTAAGTGCCAGTAAAGAAGTTTCACTTCAAAAACAACTGATAGAGAGCAAGTCACTGGCACAGCTTGGTGGCCTCTCAGCTAATGAAGGGGTTTACTGAACTTATTCAGAAAAAGGTTAAAAAAAATATATGGTACGTCTTCTCCAGCTATACAGTAAGCTTGTTCACTTCACAGGTCAGGCATACCTTAAAGATGGAGAAACAGAGCGCGCACCTACCGTAAAACATTTAATGCACACATTTCTGAAGATATGGTTATGTTGGATTTGCACCTTCTTGAAGGACTTTCCTTCTAAGAGTGATTGACTTCTTTAAGCACAGTTTCAACATCACTTAGGAAAGAAAAAGACAGCGCACAACTCATACTGTAGTGTATCAAAAATAGGATTAGCTGGTTGCGAAAGGGGTAAGTATTACACGTACATCAAACGTATAAAATCAGGCTGTATGTTAGGGACATGTTACCACAAAGCGCGAAACAGAGTACATGTCGTGAACGGAGCAGAGTCTGAAGCGGCGATCTCTGACATCATATGCTTGCGCCGTCAGGCGACTGATGGCAAACTTAGTCAGTAAAGAGAAAGGCACAGACAGAAGAACCTGGCAGTGCAATTTGAGTACAAGCAGATATATTCTCAAGTAAATCCTACGCATTTCATAGGCGCTACCTACTTCATCATCGGCGTGTACCCTGTCTCTGTTTGGGAGTCCCCCTACGGCTATACTGCCAGTATTTAGCTAGCCGTGCCCTCTTACTAACTGGAAGTCCGAGAAGTGGAAGTCTGGAAGACCGAGAGTGGAGACAAAGATCCAGGACCCACGTGGCCTACCAGGGGACTCTGAATCTATCGATCTGGATTGATCATGGCGGATGCCAGCGATGTGGGGGTCCGGATGTCCAGATGTGCGCACTTTGTGGTAACATGTACTGCCTGATTTTATAAGTTTGTTGTATGTGTGATACTTACCTGAATTATATTTTTGATACACTAGGAGTTGTGCGCCGTCTTTTTCTTTCCTCTATCAATTCCTGGGATGCTGAGCCGTCCCCACTGACCAGCTGCAGACTCTTCTGTATCATCATTGTAAAGGTTACATTTGTATCAGTTTTTTCACTATGTTTGAGTCTTTATTTTTTTGACACTATATCTGACACTTATTATCACATTGCTGATTGTATAACCAGACTGTATTTACACAATCTAATCTGTATTCTGGTAATTCACTTGTTGATATTTTTATCAGCAATATATATATAAAATCACTACAATTATTAAGGTTATGGTGGGTAAAAAAAGTGACAAAAACCCTCCACAGTAAAGCATAAAGCAACTGTAAATATTACTGTATGCTCATTTGCATGTCTTAGACAGGTCTGCAACCCTGTCTTTCCCCATTATCACCCAGCATACAGCACTTCCTCTGTCTAAAAGCTGTGTTTAAAACAGCATGCATTGGCTTGAGGATTTTCTTGTGTAATACGAGCTTGAGACAAAAGGTGGCACCGAGTGCTCATTTGCATGTCATTTCCCAGAATCCCTTGCTGCAGTGGAAGCGCTGTATGCTGGGTGATAATGGGGAAAGACAGGGTTGCAGACCTGTCTAAGACATGCAAATGAGCATACAGTAATATTTACAGTTGCTATATTTATATATATTCCTTGATTTTTCTTTGATTGGTATTCACAATCTGGTGTGCGGTTATTTTTGTTTTATTAACATCACTTACCCACCAAAAAATTATTTCTGTATGTTTTAAAGCTTTTAGAAGTTATTATATGTACTTACACTAAGCTTTAGTGTAGCTGCAGTTGCAAAACCTTGTATCATTATTAATTTATTTAGAATCTCATACCTCTTCCCCACCTTGTTTTGCTTTCTGTAACCTTATCCCTAATAATGTAAAAAAAAAATTAAATGACAGAAAAAAATATAAAGTATAAACACTTAGAAATAAACAAACATTTGTTGGCCTGAAATAGTCCAAAGATCATGTATTCAGTATCTTTATTCACCACAAGCAACCCGCACCATTGCTCTAAAACAGAGGTGGCCAACTCCGGTCCTCAAGGGCCACCTACAGGTCAGTTTTTTAGAATATCCCTGCTTCAGCACAGGTGGCTCAATCATTCTGACCTAGCCACACGTGCAGAAGCACGGATATCCTTAAAATCTGACCTGTTGGTGGCCCTTGAGGACTCGAGTCGTCCCTCGCTGCTCTAAAACCGGCATCTTGACGATGACTGCTGATCACCATCTTTGGACTATTTCCAGCTGATGAACTTTCATTTACTTTTAAAGTGTGGATATAATATAATTGTTCTGTATAATATATATTTTTAACTAGACTGAGCTGCTGCTTTGCTTCTTTTTTTTTGTGATTCCTATACCATGGGGAGCCCGATCTCCCAGTTGGAAGGAGCTGCAAGAGAAGTTAGCACACCATCAGTTCTGTGGTACGGAACCCGAGGTGGCGGGGGAAGCTTTTGGAGGCTCAATTTTGGAACATTCAGTGTGCTTGAGATGCTTTACTAAATGTTACTGTAGTCCCATAGACAACTAGACCTTTATTTCCACTCAAAGCAAAGAATCAAATGTTCCAAAGTAATTCTAAATACTTTTATTTTTTCTACCAAGGCACCAACCACCAAGACTTGAGGACTCGCCTTGTTATGAGAACACACAAGACTCCCCAAAGGAGGCTCTGCAAATAGCATTTCCCCATCATGCTTCCCCTTCATTGCTCCTGTCCGCCAAGCCAGCGTGAACAGGGTTAAATTCATTAAGAAAGTACAGACAGCTTGAAAAACCTGTAGATCACCTTCTCTTTTCCCACCCCTACATTTTTGTTGTGGGGGGGGGGGGGGGGTCTGTTTGCTTTCAGCTGCTATCACTTCACCTCAGCACTCTCTTTGATAGGAGAACACAGGAGTCGCACCAAAGGTCGGCAGCCAAAGGGTGTCAGCCGTTTGCAGATCTTAGAGATGCTCTGTTACAATTCCCATAATCCTATATCATCTCTAACTGTCCATGAAATGTCTGTAAATTCAATGTATAACCTCTGTTCATTTAATGTAACTGTGTTACTGTCATCATAACTCTATCCAGGACACACTTGAAATTGAGAGGCAACTCAATGTATTACTTCCTAGTAAAACATTTTATAAATAAAAGACTTTCCCTGGTAAACTATCAATGCAAATTAGTTTTTTTTCTGCCCTGTGTGACACTGTCTCAATGAAAATATGAAAACAATAAGACACAAGGTGATGTGGAGAGATTCTGTATTTGAGTGTAGGTTATAAGTGTAAATACACCTTTAAAACATTATTGAATGCTACAGAATGCACAATAGATGACGATGAAAATGAAACCTTTTCTTTGTTGTCAAGGTTTTCTTCACTGCAAAATAACCCTGTCGATAAGTCCTATTTAGACAACATGATCTCTGTCAATTATCTACAAATTACAGGCGTACACTAATTCAGTAAAGATGACACAGTATCATTTAAAAATTGGGTTCTTCCTTTAAAACTAAAAGGCGTGCTATATAGGGATAGACCAAATAAGTAAACATGCAAGAATGTTGATCCAGGGAGACATCTGATTGCCATTACTCAAGTCAGGAATTAATTGGTGTTTTCCCCTTATGAGACATAATAGAATAATGTTTTGCTGGGGTTTTTTGTTTGCCTGCTCTGGATCAATAGAAATACAAATATGGGATGAGTATCTTCAACTACATTTAAAATAGGTTGAACTCTTATGGACATGTCTTTTTCAAACTCCTCTACAATACAATGAAACTATCTAATAAAAAAAAGCATCAGTCCTACTGGGTAAACAAATTTAAAGAACAATTACCAAAAAAGGTGGGTCAGACAAAGCTCTCAGAAATACACAATATTATGTTTTCTTCATAGTTCTGATTAGGGCCCATTAAACGGTTCAATTTTGAAGGCATTATTGCAGCTATAAAGATATGACCATTCATTTCAATAGTTCAAATGTCTACACACAATAAGAGATAATATTCAATGTTGGAATGGTAAGCACAATATAAGGCCACACAAAAAAAAAACTATATGAGAGGCAAAGTAGAAAACGGTAAATGGTGGTGCATGGCAAACTGACGATGGACGGCAAAACAGAGTGCAATAAAAAATATTTATTCAACACAGAAAAATTGGGGACCGCAGCAAGAATCCCTCTGACAAAGCACTGACCGTGCAAAACGTGTTAGAGAGGGATCCTTGTTGCGGTCCTCCATTTTTCTATATGCTGAATATCTTTTATAGCACTCAATTTTCCAGCCCAGCGTGGTTTTTGCTGTGCACCACCATTTACCTTTTTCTACTTTGATGTTCCTTCGTGGCAGGGAGCATGCCCATGCTACATCCAGGAACCAGGAATCTGTGAGTATATCTATCTCTTCAATCAATATTATAGATAATGTTGCAATATATTTCATCATTATGTTTCATTGTGGCTGCTTTGTGTGTCGGTGAGATGTGCTCCCTGGATTCACTGCACCCTGGTAACCCCGGCTGCACAGTTCCGGTGCCGATTATAGCGTGTGCCACATGACTTGAGTTATTGGAACTAGATACTGTAGGTCTGTCATATATAGAAACACCAATTGTAATACAGACCTGGCAAGCTATATATGGGTGGATGCACTACTTTTGAGCTTTATATGAAACATATATGGAAGAATTTTTCCAAATCTCTTTATACATCAATTTTTGAAATGTCTATATCTTTATGATTACAGCGCTGTGGATTTTGGTGCATCGACACTGGACTTGTTCCATTCTTTTTCTCTATATGAGATGCAATTCAAAGATAAATGTAGAGCAACGTATTGCAAAGCCCTGAAGCAGAGCAGGGGACCTAATGGGTGAGACAGTGGGGTGATGAAAATATGTATAGGTATGTATACATGTGGAATACAATAAAGTGTAACAACCAGGATGAGACAATCGTAAAGGACACAAGATGGCCTTGTTGAACTCTACCCTTTTATTATCATCACTGTCTACATATGCAGCATATGATCCCATGAATGGATAACAGATGATTTATTCATTATTAGATTTTATTTGGTGTTCATGGGGCACGTTTAGGGGCCATGTGTTTGGATTTTTTAATAAACTCTGGCTGCCGACTTCTGAGCTACTGTATTAAGACTACAAGGTGAGTACTTTCAGTATTAGAAAGGCCTGTATTACCCCTTTATGCTGGGGGGAGGAGGGGGGGGTGAAGAAACAAAGGGGTTAATAGGTACATTCCTATTTTTATGAAGATTTTTTCATTTGTTTTGATAAAGGAGACAAATACTCCACCCCCCCCCCCCTTTTTTTTTTTGTTCGTAGCAAAAAGATGGCTTACTACATCCAGGTTGCAGCTATATGTTTCAGCTACTCTACATTTGCATGGCTATTTTATATTGCATATCTATTCTATTGTCAACCTGACCACTCTGGGTAGTCGATGATCAGGAATAGTGGGCAGCTTCAGAAAGCGCACATTGGAACACAAAGTCTATTCACAGAAGCTTTAAATATACCAAGTACCAACCTATATCTTCCTTTTTTAAATCAGGGTTTAAAAAAAAATAAAAAAATGTATTGACTGAACTGCACCTTTTAATACAGGCAATGATGGTCTATCATAATGGACATGATTCCAGTTCAAACAGATTCAAGATCTAATTTGACGCTTTATTTTTTATTATTTAAGAAAAACATCAAAGCACTGTTATATAAAAACAAACAAAAAAACAAAACATTGTATCTTCTTGATTAACTGGTCTGAGTGAGTGTACTTATGCTTTCTTCCACCTCGGACAATTTCTTCAGCATTTGGCTCATCTTTGCTTCATTGAATTCCAAACACAGAAATTCTGATTCCTACAAAAGAAGAAATAAAGATCCGGATTAATTAATTTCATAGCCATCGTTCTTTCGAAGGAGGCAGTCCATTGGGATTTGTTTTTTTTACTCCGTATGTGGGTTGGACACTATTGACTTTCAAGATTTAGAGGGTTTTTAATGGAAAAAACAAAAACCTGATAATAAAAGTGTTGCTCTGATCAATCGTATTACTTTTTGCACTGCTGATGAGATTTTTCATTACAATAATTGTAACTCAATGTTTAATTTTCAAACCCATTTTATTGTAGCATACAGCAACTTAACTACTGATAAACTGATAAATTGCCTTCGGAATTGGATATTTTAAACAAGGATCCTATGTGGGAATAAATGTTGAAAAAATACTCTTTTATGGGAACAGGACTCGTTTGTTGTGTTATGTAGTCACCCAGCTTAAGAGGAAGAATGAGGGGGGAAAAAGCCAAAGCCCCTGCTGAATACTGTAGGTGCTATCTTAGATCTAAAGTAAATGTACTGTAAGAAAATAACTGTCCAAGAAAGAACAAAGCGATCCAGGTGTACTGTAGGTGCACACCACATCTAAGATCATTAGTTATCGAGCAAAATGAGTCATTTAAAAACAAACCCTTAATAAGTTTATTTTACAATAAATTCACAAACATCAAATAAGTTCCATAAAAGTGCATTATTTACATGTGAACAATATCACAGACTAAACAAATGATCTGGCTCAGAGGACGGTATCTGTGCCAGTAATGGCAGCGACACACAGAAGTGGATTAAACCCACCGTGCCTGTAAGATAAGTAAGTGCCTGATAGATACTGCACGCTGCTGATGGCCGGAAAGGAAAGCAACGTCAGATTGTGCCTTCCTGGCTCATACTAATTAAGGGCAGATAAAGTGGTGGAGAGGTGGGACGTTTTGGGAGAAGGGTAGTAGGGGTGAAGATATTTAGTAGGAGAGATACAGTATATTACACTCATTCAACATACCCAAGTAATGATGTGGCTGTAATAGCCTCAGTATTCAATCAGACCTTTAAGAAATAAGTTATTTTCAGTCGTATCAATAGTATGATTGTTACACTAAGAAGTTCTCCTTCCAAAATATTTACTCGAGTATGGGGGGGGGGGGGGGAGGAGAAGAGGGAGGGTGGGGGAAGAGGGAGGGTGGGGGAAGAGGGAGGGTGGGGGAAGAGGGAGGGTGGTGGGTGACTGCAGCAACCGCCAACCAGACCCGCCATATAACATTACAGATCTCCCCTTCTCTCCCTCCTCTCACATAAGTACCTGGGGCACCTGCAGCTTAAGGCTGCGTCCATAGACACTGCAGCCGTGCGGAGGCTGAGGAAAAGCGGGTGCTTTCCCTGGCCTTAGTACGCGCGCCGTCCGGGGGCGTGTCCATGGGCAGGCCACTGACGTCACAGAGCAGGTTCGCCCTCATTGGGCGAACCGCTCACGTGACCGCCCTATCGCGCAAGAAATCAGTTTTGACTGATTTCACGCGCATCGCGCGCCCCCTCCCACGCGCATGCGGCCACACGCTGTATAGACGCGATCACTGCCTTTAGGCAGTCTGATCGCTGAGGGTGCGGATGCATCCACGCGGTCTGCCCCTCTATGGACGTGACCTTTGGCTGCGCTTGTAGCGTCAAAACAAATGCATTGTCGCCGTCGCTTATAGTGCACGCGAAGGCGACGGAGCGACGGTGCTACCAAAAATGTGGTACTCACTGATATTTGATTTTTTTGGCGACAGTCTCCCCTTGCGGCCAATCGGGAGCTTCTCCGTCCCTCTGCCTTCCCCCTTTATGATGTCGCCTAAATTTGAAATCTAACTATCGGAATGGCGACGGGTGACATTAGTCGCGTCGCCGGCACTGTAAGCGCGGCCTAAGACTATCCCTCTGCACGTGTGGTACCGACATTTAAAAATGGTGACAGTTACCTCACAGACTGTCTGTGCGTTTTGCTGTCTGAAACACAGCTGCTTCTGGGGAGGGCGTTTCTTGTATCCCAGATGCCTTTAGATAGTATAATGTTGCTATGGCAACCTAAAGCGGATGTCATTAATGTTTGTAAAATTGCTGTTTGACTCCATACTGTAGGGACTACCAGTGGCATTGCTGTTGGACTCTTCTGTACTTGTAAAGTGAAGTGGACAGCCCAGAGTTTGATCAATTGTAATACATCAGAAACGGTGTATTTCAAAATACAAATAGGAGCAAGACCTGGAATAATTAAGACCCCTTTAGTACAATGAACAATTCCATGTTTAGGTTTATATGATGTAATCTACAGCTTTAGAATATGCATAACAAATATTTCATATATAGTAAAAAAAAATAAACATAGTAACTTGCTTAATTTCAATAACTAAATAAGCAGATAAATGTAATAGAAAAATATATCACAAGAATTAGATCTACACAAAAAAAACCCGACATTCAAATTATAATCGTACGTTTTTTTTATGTTCTGATCAATGTTTGTCCCTGTACTCAAATTCCTGCATGTACAATGTAGCCAAACTCCTTGTAATTTTAATCCCCCATAACAAAGCGGAAGAACGTAGTTTTGCAATTACATTTTATATATAATTTTTTTTAAATTGCAAAACTACATTCTACGTATACACACACACACACACATATATATATATATATATATATATATATATATATATATATATATATATATTGTGACAAACGGCTTACTCCGGGGCTCCGTCGTTTGTCCGGGACTGTTTAGAACACGGTCTTTTAGGGTAGGTTAAATGATGAGGCGTCACGTACTGTTCCTTTAAACAGGCTATGCCTGGTTTATTCAGTCCCAGGCACTGAGACTGCCACAGTGCATACAACAGAAAACAGATCAAAACAAAAGCTGCTCACCTGAGCGATAACTTAACTTAGATATCCCTGACTCAGGGTTGGAAGTGGCTTTTCCACTTCCAACATCAAAACACGGTACTTTTGCAGTCTTACACAAATGAACAGAAAGATTGAACCTGTTTGGGGAAGAGGCTTCTCCCCTCTGTAGTTCAGCAGCCTTCCAGCCTCCTGGCTCTTGTGGGGAGACCAGAGCAAACAGGAAATCAGTCTTTCATACCTGATTCCTAATTAGCATGACAGGTGACAGAAATCAGGCAGCAGACAAACTCTGGTCTGGATCTCTCATCCCTCAGTTCCAGCGCTTGCCAAACTGTGGGATGGAGTGTATGTATTATAAGGCTGCACTCCCAGGCCAAACAGGATAGAAACTGTCTAGTATCCTGGGAGCCCTATATACGGAATTTATTACCATCCCCTGGTTTCTGTCACATATCCTCCCCCCCAGCTCAGACCTCGAGGGATGAGCGACCATGGATATTAGGGAGTGCATCCTTGACAACCCGTCAGCATTGCCATGTTTGTGCCCTGACCTGTGTTCCACACAAAATTTAAAGGGTTGTAGGCTTAGGAACCACCTGGTCACTCTAGCATTCTTTTCCCTGTTTTGACACATCCAGGTAAGGGGTGCATGATCTGTGACCAACCGGAATTTTCTCCCCAACAGGTAGTATTTGAGCGTCTCTACAGCCCACTTTATTGCGAGACACTCTTTCTCTACTATGGAGTAATTTTTCTCCTGGGGATTTAGTTTCCTACTTAAATAAAGGATGGGGTGCTCCTCACCTTGAGACTCCTGGGAGAGTACCGCCCCCAGCCCTACCTCAGATGCGTCGGTTTGGACTACGAACTCTTTGGAGAAGTCAGGTGTGACCAACACTGGTTGGGCACAGAGAGCTTCTTTCAGGCTTCTAAAGGCCTGTTCGGTTTCGGGGGACCACTTTACCATTAGCGGTCCTCTTGCTTTTGTGAGGTCAGTTAGTGGGGTTGCCTTAGTTGCAAAATTGGGAATAAACCTTCTATAGTACCCAATTAACCCCAAAAAGGTCCTTACTTGTTTTTTTGTAACTGGCCTTGGCCAATTTTGTATCGCCTCCACTTTGAGTGTTTGGGGTTTGAGTAAACCTCTGCCAATAGAATATCCCAGATACTTGGCCTCCTCCAGACCAATAGTGCATTTAGCGGGGTTAGCAGTTAGTCCAGCAGACCGGACTGCGTCAAGCACAGCTTGGACCTTTGGAAGGTGGGATTGCCAATCTTCACTATGGATTACCACATCATCCAGGTAGGCGGCAGCATACCGAGCATGTGGTTTTAAAATTTTATCCATCATTCTTTGGAATGTGGCGGGAGCTCCATGTAAGCCAAAAGGCAACACCTTATACTGAAAGAGGCCGTCTGGGGTTGAGAAGGCTGTCTTTTCTTTTGCCCTTTCTGTGAGGGGAACCTGCCAGTACCCTTTTGTTAGGTCTAGGGTTGTGAGATATCGGGCTTTGCCCAGTCTCTCTACAAGTTCATCTACCCTGGGCATAGGATAAGTATCAAATTTTGACTCCGCGTTTAGTTTCCGGTAGTCATTACAAAACCTTGTTGTACCATCTGGCTTTGGGACTAAGACTATAGGGCTGTTCCACCCACTTTGGGATTCCTCAATTACACCTAGTTTTAGCATTTTTTTAACCTCTAAACTTATAGCCTTTCTTTTGGCCTCTGGGATTCGGTACGGTTTAAGGTTAACTCGGACCCCCGGTTCAGAGACTAGGTCATGTTCAATTACGCTAGTTCTACCTGGCCGTATAGAGAAGATTTCTTTGTTTCTTTTCACTAAATTCTGAACCTCTCGTTTCTGATGAACAGACAGGGTTTCAGCTATGCTAACCTCTGGGTCAGTTTCTTGATTCTCTGACGGACCTGGGGGTACTAGGGTTAACAAGACTTCTCTATCTTTCCAGGGCTTGAGTAGGTTTATATGGTAAATTTGCTCAGGTTTCCTCCTACCTGGCTGTCTTACCTTATAATTTACTTCTCCCACTCTTTCCAAGACCTCATATGGCCCATGCCATTTAGCAAGGAATTTACTCTCCACGGTGGGAACCAGAACTAGTACCCTATCACCTGGAGAAAAAATTCTGACCCTAGCACCCTTATTATATGTATTCCTCTGTGCTTCTTGAGCTTTCTCCATGTGTTCCCTCACTATGGGTAGGACTGCAGCAATGCGGTCCTGCATCTGGGCAACATGCTCTATTACACTTCTGTAAGGGGTAACCTCGTGTTCCCAAGTCTCTTTGGCTATATCCAGTAAGCCCCTTGGGTGTCGGCCATACAATAGTTCAAACGGGGAGAAGCCAGTGGATGATTGGGGAACTTCCCTAATGGCAAATAACAGGTACGGTAACAAACAATCCCAGTTTTTCCCATCTTTATCAACCGCCCGCCGTAACATGCTCTTTAAGGTTTTATTGAACCTTTCCACTAAACCATCTGTTTGTGGATGATAGACTGAGGTTCTGAGATGCTTGATTTTTAGGAGTTTACATAGCTCTTTCGTTACTTGGGACATAAATGGTGTTCCCTGGTCAGATAGAATCTCTTTAGGAATCCCGACCCGGGAAAACAGAACTACTAACTCTTTTGCTATGTTTTTAGCTGAGGTGCTACGTAGGGGAACTGCCTCCGGATATCGGGTGGCATAATCTAATATTACCAATATATGCTGATGTCCCCTAGCAGACTTTATTAGGGGTCCTACTAGATCCATAGCAATCCGGTCAAATGGTACCTCTATTATGGGAAGGGGTACCAATGGGCTGCGGTACGCCTTGAACGGGGCGGTGATCTGACATTCTGGGCATGAGGAACAATAATTCGTAATTTCTGCCAGAACCCCAGGCCAATAGAAGCTTCGGAGAACCTTTTCTTTTGTCTTTTCCACCCCTAGGTGTCCCCCCAATGGATGACTATGTGCGAGGTGTAATACTACGTTACGGAATGTCCGTGGTACCAACAATTGTTTAGTTGTAACTGATTTCCTTTTATCAACCCGATATACTAGGTCGTTCTCTACCTCGAAGTAGGGGTAAGCAAGTGACCTATCTGGTTGGCCAGGAGTACTATTCTGGTCCCGTATATTTCCCCTTGCTACCGCTAATGTGGGGTCCTCCCACTGGGCCTTCTTAAAACTCCCAGGACTGACCTCTAGGTCAGCGAGGTTCTTATCCGGTTCTGGGGTGGTAAGTGTCTGCTCAACATCTTGATTTGGGGTATTCCCTACCAAAGTAGTGATGGGGAAGGGAATTTTACAGCACTCCTCCTTTTCCCCCTTCTTATTTGGGCCCTCGTCAACCTCCATTTCTGAAAAAGGGAAAGGATTTGTTTCTTCTAATACTTCGTTATGGTCCGCTATTGAACTCTGGGCGCTATTCTGAGCGGGGGACCACATTTTTAGAAAATGGGGAAAGTCGGTCCCTATTAACACATCATGTGCCAGTTTGGGTACAATACCCACCTTGAAATCTAAAGAACCAAACTCTGTTTCAAAAAAAACATCAACAGTGGAATATTCATGATTATCCCCATGTATACAACAAATTGCCACTCTTTGTGAACTGTTTCTTCTTAATGGGCAAGAGGTATTCGGACACTAGTGTGACCATGCTCCCAGAGTCAAGAAGTGCCCGAACCCTCTTACCATTAACCTTTACAAATGCCCACAGATGGTTATTCAAGGGGTCCTCTGGGCTAGGGCCCATACATTGGGACAACAGCGAATAAGGTTCCACGCTGTTGCATTGCATGGGCTCATCATTTAGTGGGCAGATTTTTGCTGTGTGGCCCCTCTCATGACAATTTACACATTTAGGTACATAGTCTGTGTCCCACTTAGAGCCTTTTCCCGGCTCCCCATGTTGGCTATTGCCCTTAGTGTGCGAACCACTGTTGCTGGTGCTGCGTGAAGGTGGTCGCCGCTCTTCAGCGCCCCTTAACCCCGGTACCCTTTTACCGTCTCTGGAAGAGTCCTGGAACCTCGGGTAGTGGGGTTGCTCCACGACTGTGGGTTGCGGGTGCTCTTCTGCTGCATTGTACCTTTCTACGAGGGCCACAAGCTCATCCGCATTGTGGGGGTCACTCCGACTGACCCAACGGCGTAAGGCAGAGGGAAGTTTCCTCAAGAACTGGTCCATGACCAACCGTTCCACGATGTGGCTGGCTGAGTTGATCTCGGGTTGTAGCCACTTCCGGGCGAGGTGGATGAGGTCATACATCTGGCTTCGGGTGGCTTTATCCATCGTGAAGGACCATGCGTGAAACCTTTGGGCGCGAACAGCCGTGGTTACGCCGAGGCGGGCGAGGATCTCGAACTTCAATTTTGCATAGACGTTAGCTTCGGCTGGCTCTAGATCAAAGTAAGCCTTCTGGGGTTCGCCGCTTAGGAAGGGTGCGATTAGACCAGCCCACTCAGCTTCTGGCCATCCCTCTCTCTGTGCCGTGCGTTCAAACGTGAGAAGATAGGCTTCCACATCATCCGAGGGTCCCATCTTCTGAAGGTAGTGGCTTGCCCTGGTCATTTTCGGTACTGGGGCTGCCGCTGCCAGTGGAAGGTTACTGATAGTCCCCCTCAGGATCTCGAGTTCCTGCTGTAAGCCCTGAGCGAACCGCTGTTGCTCCTCTCTCAGCAAGCGGTTTGTCTCTTGCTGGTTTGCATTCGCGTTTTGCAGGGCTTCATTCGTCTGTTGCTGGTTTGCATTCGCCTGTTGCTGGTTGGCATTCGCCTGTTGCTGGTTGGCATTAATCTCTTGCTGGGCTATTAGCAGCTGTTGCTGGGCTGCATTCGTCTGCTGCTGGTTTGCATTAGTTTCTTGCTGGGCTATTAACAGCTGTTGCTGGGTTTCATTCGCGTCTTTCTGGGCAGCGACATTGCGTACCAGCGCACCCACCACGTCTTCCATCTTGTTTGCAGAGGATGAAAAAAACTTTTTTTTTTTTTTTTTTTTTTTTTCAAAGTTCTTCAACCCGCAGACCCCCTAGTGCTCTGCCCGCATTCTCCACCATATGTGACAAACGGCTTACTCCGGGGCTCCGTCGTTTGTCCGGGACTGTTTAGAACACGGTCTTTTAGGGTAGGTTAAATGATGAGGCGTCACGTACTGTTCCTTTAAACAGGCTATGCCTGGTTTATTCAGTCCCAGGCACTGAGACTGCCACAGTGCATACAACAGAAAACAGATCAAAACAAAAGCTGCTCACCTGAGCGATAACTTAACTTAGATATCCCTGACTCAGGGTTGGAAGTGGCTTTTCCACTTCCAACATCAAAACACGGTACTTTTGCAGTCTTACACAAATGAACAGAAAGATTGAACCTGTTTGGGGAAGAGGCTTCTCCCCTCTGTAGTTCAGCAGCCTTCCAGCCTCCTGGCTCTTGTGGGGAGACCAGAGCAAACAGGAAATCAGTCTTTCATACCTGATTCCTAATTAGCATGACAGGTGACAGAAATCAGGCAGCAGACAAACTCTGGTCTGGATCTCTCATCCCTCAGTTCCAGCGCTTGCCAAACTGTGGGATGGAGTGTATGTATTATAAGGCTGCACTCCCAGGCCAAACAGGATAGAAACTGTCTAGTATCCTGGGAGCCCTATATACGGAATTTATTACCATCCCCTGGTTTCTGTCACAATATATATATATACGTGTGCTGCTTGGGCCAATATTTACTCGCCCGGGGGTTAAATCCACTCGCCCGGGGCGAGCAAATGTATAGGTTTGTCGAACACTGTATATATATATATATATATATAAAAAATATATACAGTGGAGGTTTCTTGTCGCTTTTTTCACCCACCATAACTTAAAAGGTGTATATTATATATATATCTATTTATAGATATATATATATATAAAAATGTGTGTGTGTGTGTGTGTGTATCTGTACCGTGTTAGCTGAGCTTAATAACCAAAAACGAATAGACAATACCGTTCCGTGGCTAACTAAATGCTTTTATTTGTGCGAGCTTTCGAGATCTCTTCTTCCGGCGATGCTCCAATTGAATTATTCTATAAACCAGGCCTGCACAACATACGGCCCACGGGCCGCCTGGACTCCCTGTGCGGCCTGCGATGCCCTCCTCTCCCCCCCCCCCCCACAGCCCGCTCTGCAGACACAGGAGGGAAGGAGCGCCAGTATTTTGACACGCTCCCCACCCCCTCCTGAACCCACTCTGCCGAGCGCTAGCATTGTGAAGGACCGCCCCCCCCCCCAACCCCCTCTGCCTATTAGGGAAGGATCGGCAGAAGTTTGATGCGATCCCCTGCAGGCAGAGAGGAGAGAAGGAACAGAGCTGAGGTTGGTCTGACTGCAGAGGGTGGGGGCGGGTTTGTGACAGCGGATCCTGTTAGTGAGAGCAGGAAGTGAGGTGCCTGCTGCCAGGGGCCAAGATGGCTTCCCCCCCCCTCCAGCCATGCTCCACAGTGAAAGGTAGGACACCCCCCCTCCCTGCAGCTGCTCCTAAGAGCTAGTGGCAGTGTGGCAGTGGCAGTGCAGGTCAGTGTCTGTGCCGGTCTGTGCCTGTGTCTGTGGCAGTGTGTCAGTGTCTGTGCCTGTGCAGGTCAGTGTCTGTGCAGGTCAGTGCCTGTGCAGGTCAGTGTCTGTGCCTGTGCAGGTCAGTGTCTGTGCCTGTGCAGGTCAGTGTCTGTGCCTGTGCAGGTCAGTGTCTGTGCCTGTGCAGGTCAGTGTCTGTGCCTGTGCAGGTCAGTGTCTGTGCCTGTGCAGGTCAGTGTCTGTGCCTGTGCCTGTGCAGGTCAGTGTCTGTGCCTGTGCCTGTGCAGGTCAGTGTCTGTGCCTGTGCCTGTGCAGGTCAGTGTCTGTGCCTGTGCAGGTCAGTGTCTGTGCCTGTGCAGGTCAGTGTCTGTGCCTGTGCAGGTCAGTGTCTGTGCCTGTGCAGGTCAGTGTCTGTGCCTGTGCAGGTCAGTGTCTGTGCCTGTGCAGGTCAGTGTCTGTGCCTGTGCAGGTCAGTGTCTGTGCCTGTGCATGTCAGTGTCTGTGCCTGTGCAGGTCAGTGTCTGTGCCTGTGCAGGTCAGTGTCTGTGCCTGTGCAGGTCAGTGTCTGTGCCTGTGCAGGTCAGTGTCTGTACCTGTGCCGGTCAGTGTCTGTACCTGTGCCGGTCAGTGTCTGTACCTGTGCCGGTCAGTGTCTGTACCTGTGCCGGTCAGTGTCTGTACCTGTGCCGGTCAGTGTCTGTGCCTGTGCAGGTCAGTGTCTGTGCCTGTGCAGGTCAGTGTCTGTGCCTGTGCAGGTCAGTGTCTGTGCAGGTCAGTGTCTGTGCAGGTCAGTGCCTGTGCAGGTCAGTGCCTGTGCAGGTCAGTGTCTGTGCAGGTCAGTGTCTGTGCAGGTCAGTGTCTGTGCAGGTCAGTGTCTGTGCAGGTCAGTGTCTGTGCAGGTCAGTGTCTGTGCAGGTCAGTGTCTGTGCAGGTCAGTGTCTGTGCAGGTCAGTGTCTGTGCAGGTCAGTGTCTGTGCCTGTGCAGGTCAGCGTCTGTGCAGGTCAGCGTCTGTGCAGGTCAGCGTCTGTGCCTGTGCAGGTCAGCGTCTGTGCCTGGGCAGGTCAGCGTCTGTGCCTGGGCAGGTCAGCGTCTGTGCCTGGGCAGGTCAGCGTCTGTGCCTGGGCAGGTCAGCGTCTGTGCCTAGGCAGGTCAGCGTCTGTGCCTGGGCAGGTCAGCGTCTGTGCCTGGGCAGGTCAGCGTCTGTGCCTGGGCAGGTCAGCGTCTGTGCCTGGGCAGGTCAGCGTCTGTGCCGGTCAGCGTCTGTGCCTGTGCCGGTCAGTGTCTGTGCCTGTGCCTGTGCCGGTCAGTGCCTGTGCCTGTGCCGGTCAGTGGGTTGTGGTTGGGTGGGGGGGAGGGGGGGTGATATGATGATGATGATCTGTGGGAGGGGGGGGAAGAGAAGCAGTTCTGCCCTTCTCACTTTACAAGTTGTGCAGGCCTGCTATAAACCAAAGCCAATGAGAATTTGATCCCCTTATATGATATAGGTGCATTGTGCTTCGCTACAAACCCACGTGGTAACATTTGTAACCATAGAAGTCTGATCTATAACTTGGAAACCTATCCAGTGCAGCATCAGTATTGTCCTCAGCTACTGTAGAGTCAGTGCCTCTGAAATGATAGTGATATGGTGTCTGGTTAAAAGATACTTCCCAACCAGTTAAACAATGAGGCTTTGGACTTTATTTTATACAAGGTTTATACAATACTAATGCTCTTTTAAAAAAAAACAAGTGTAAATCCTTTATAAAATAAATCAGTTTTTCTTTAAAAAGAAAGTGGCAAGCTGGTAAATTAGAAAAGTAGCGGCATTGTGGATTTGGTATGCAGTTGTCATGGTTGAGGTTGACCAGACTATTTGGGATCGCCAATACCAGACAGAACGCATAGGTTAATAAGCAGAAGTTTATTTGGTCAGAGCCAACAGAAGCGAGGGGGAGCCAGTGTTTAAAGATGGGCCTTTGGGGCGGGGAGGGGCGCTGGGAGTGTGGGAAATTGAAGTTGACCAATGGGAAGCACTCTAATGGAGCTAGTACCTGCAGCTCCAGGACTCCCACAGGGATAGACGCCTCACCAATGCTCCGACCTTGCAGTGTGTACCCTCCCAGAAGGTGGGCGCATTCTTCCCCAGCTCCCCATTACACCTAGCACAGCACCTGGCCCCACATAAAGGCTAGCCCTCTGACTCGCTGTATGCCTGGTACTCAGGCATTGTTACTGGCCCAGGCATACAATGAGTTACACAGATAACTACATCAACAGTAAAAACCACACAGTAACATACACAAATTACAGGTTAGAAATGTACTAGATTTAGGATACTTTCCAACCCTAGGATGTCACATTAACCTGTACAGTGGGTCGCCATCATGACTGGCAGAAGCAGCATGTGGGCTTAACCTTCATTTGGGAATACCATGCTGCCCCTGCCATCACAGCGGTACATCCCAATAACATCAAACTTCAACCACTGACTACAGCATTTCATTTTCACAGCTCTAGAATTGTACCCCCCTCACCTGCAAATGGTGAGAGAAAGGGGAGGCGCTAGTTGCAGTGTATTCCCATGTAGGACACAGTATGCAATTAAAATAAATTGAGGTTTTCCGGGGCGACGGAGCCCATTGTATATATACTGATAGGTTCTTCAACCATTGTTGATAATATTCATGCAACGTTTTCAATCATGTATAATGTGCTTCACTGTAATGTTCAAGGTTAATTACAAAATGGAGTAAGCACGGATATATGTAGATACAGGCTACATCCATCTTGTTTTTTTAACAAATATACTTTAAAACATTGAAGCTATATAAAGGCAAATCAAAAATAAACATATCTGTAGAGAAATTCTCCCGGGTCTTTCCAGGTGCAGTGAGCGATCAGCCCACGAGCACCAATACCTCAAGTATTGTACGGCTGAGTGTTGTCCACCCCAGGTTTATTGAGACTAAAATAAACATGTCGAAAGCACCTTTATTTTATTTCCAGTACTACATATAGCCAGCAATCTTTGATTTGTAATGTCATTTATGACCGTGTAATACAGACGTGCATTGCGATTCATTATTAATCTCTCTCCAGCTCCTGTTTCTTTTTGGTTGAAAATGTCACTTGACAGTGGTTTATTGTTATCAAAGTCTCTGGGCTGCAACAATTGAGTATAAAGCTGCACCGAGTTTATAAAAACAAACAAACAAAAAAAGGAATCCCATTGAAACCCCGGCAGAGAAAGGTGGGTGGCTGTGTTGGTCCTTTCCTCCGTGTGGTAAAATAACAAAGGAGGTAAAAGGAGTAGGTAGTGTGATACCGAGAGGTTTAAAAGCTTGTAACATATCAACTATTTGTTGGTCCAATAAAAGGTATCACACTACCTACTCCTTTTACCTCCTTTGTTATTTTGCCACATTAAAAGCATGGGATTTTATTTGAATTGGTAATGACTGCTGTTTTTTTGCTCACCTTTTGATGCTTGGAGACTTTCATACACATATCTATCTCCTGCACTTGTAAATGATAAAGAGCTTTAGACAATATGGTCTGAATAAAGTGCAAAGTGCAAAGTGCAAAGTGCAATCGAGCACCACAATTAGAAGTGGTTTTTTTTCTAGAACATTAAAACTTACTGCCCCAGCTGAGGAATATGGTAGATGTACAACACTGCAGACAAGGAATAATAAACAATAGTTTGTCCCATCATAGCAACCAAAGTGGATACCGTCGCAAAAAAACAAAAAAACAACAAGATTTGGAGCTTGTTACTGTATCAAGAGAAACTTTGATGCTTTGAATCATGAAACTTTTAAGATACACAGTCCCTTTGGTGTGTGTGTGTGTGTGTGTGTGTGTGTGTGTGTGTGTGTGTGTGTGTGTGTGTGTGTGTGTGTATGTATATATAGTTCTTCAGTAATATATATATATATATATATATATGTGTGTGTGTGTGTATATATATGTATATATATATATATATATATGTGTATATATATATATGTGTATAATATATATATATATATATGTGTATAATATATATATATATATCTCTCTATATATCTATATATCTATCCCAAAGTAGAAACATATCTAGCCAATCTCCCAATCGCTATTTTCGGAAGGCTAGAAATCTGCAAACAAGGCTGATGTCGGAGAATGTGGTTTTACTCGACTTGTGCAAAAATTGAAGCCATTGTAGTTTTGCTGGAAATGGTGACTAAAGCAGATGTTGAAATTCCATAACATTGGAGCTCATCTTTCACGTAAAAAGAGTTGCTCAAGGTTTGCATGGGAGGCAGGAAATATAATTTTGAACGCATTTTATTTATTTGGGAATTGATGGGGAAAAGGGGGCTCCTTCAGAGTTGAAACAGGCTATTTTCAGCTCTGGGAGCCCTTTGTTCCCAAGACAGTTACTGGTGAATTTATTGGGTTTAAATCTCCACCGAGGGGAAACAAAATGGCTGCCAAATCTCAGGCCAATAGGAAGCCGCAACATCATTGGTTGCAGCTTCCTATTGGATTGGATATTTAAATCCCATTAAAAACTAGGAAAGAAATCCAGGAACTTCACCGTTGTTTGTGGTCCCCAGAGCTGAATATAGCATGGTTCAGGTCTCCCTGTTCCTATCCAAATTAGCTTAATTACAAAGGGACTGCTGCTTTTATGGCTAAACATTGGTGCAAACTACAAACATTTACACAGTTTTACAAAATGTCCTTTTAATTTTAATATAATGGTATGCTTCACTAACCAGGATACAGCAACGTATATCATTTTACAGACACCATAAATCACTGCAACCAAGTCGCAAACAAACGTTACGGTGCCCAAGGGAGATAAAGCGACATGTCCAAGAACATCAAAGATTCCGGTCTCAAACACAGTGAACACGAATACTAAAACACTTCTGCTCTCTGTATACATAGCACAGCTGGCTGTGCGCCAACAGATTTCAGATTAGATGGAAAGGGGTAGTAAAGATGCTGGAAACCCATACTCAGTAGACATTTAAACTAGTACATTGCTAATGGGATGTAAAGTGTTGGATCAAAACTACAAATGTAGCAAGAGTTATTGTTTTAGGCTTTGATTATACCAAGTGCTGCAAGGCGGCAGCGCTATTCTGTGATGTCAGCCAGCGCTGCCGCCGAGCGCAGGGGAGAGAGAGCAGAGGCGGCTTGGAGGAGTGGCGGAGGTTTGGCTGAGCGGTTCACTCTCATTGGTTGAACCGCTCACATCACACGGCCGTCGCAAGAATTTTTTTTTTCTCTGTCTCTTCCCCAGACGTCCGCTTTGCAGTACGTCGCACCGCGGCCGTTGCTTGCGGTATGAGCACTAACATTGGATGTAAGCTACTTGTTCTGGTGCGCGCGACGCCACTACACAGCGCACATTTTTGGGTATAATCACGGCCTTAGGCACCGGGGCAAATCACGGTGCTGCAACTGCCCCGGTGCCAGAGGATCGTGACAGCCCCATCTCTGGAGAACCTGGGTTTTTAGCCTTTCCATTTGCGGCTCCGGAGTTGGTAAGCAAAACATTATGGTAACAAAGATTCACAGGATGTACGGATTCATTTTTCAAAACCATAGTGAAGAAACAGTGAAAAAACTTGGAATATGGGGCAACAGAAGCATAAAATAAACAGTGAAACTGGTGTGAGGATTCAGGGGAGCAATTGCATAGGTGCAATTATTACATGTAACCTATTAAAGTACAGGTACAGGCATACCCCGCATTAACGTACGCAATGGGACCGGAGCATGTATGTAAAGCGAAAATGTACTTAAAGTGAAGCACAACCTTTTCCCCACTTATCAATGCATGAACTGTACGGCAATCGTAATATACGTGCATAACTGATGTAAATAACGCATATGTAACAGGCTCTATAGTCTCCCCGCTTGCGCACAGCTTCGGTACAGGTAGGGAGCCGGTATTGCTGTTCAGGACGTGCTGACAGGCGCATGCGTGAGCTGCCGTTTTCCTATTGAGCGATATGTACTTACTCACGAGTGTACTTAAAGTGAGTGTCCTTAAACCGGGGTATGCCTGTATTTGTTATTATTATCTCTAACTTTTGATGTTCCTTTGTTAACCAAAAGGCATTAGGGAGTTTTTTTATTTTTTTTATTTGTTTGTTTACTATTTTTACACAATGACTTTCCTTAAAGACTACTAAAACATACAGGTACATATTCAATTACAAGTTTTTTCATAAAGCAATTATGATACCAAAGTCACCCAAACAGATAAACGTGGGGATAAACGTGGGGATAATCAAGCTTTTTAGAAGCACGAATTTCATAGGAATTATATTAATATTTCACAGAGCACCATCAACTAAAATGTTCACTTTAAAAGGGCCTGTAATACAATAATAAAAATAAAACTTATAATTGGTTTCCTTAGGCTGGGGCCATAGAGGGGCTAGCAGGGCTGAGGCGTGCTGACGCTGAGGCTCGCCTGCTGAAATCTGCGCGATTTCATGCCCATGCAGGCGAGCCAGCGGGCGCGATCGGGAGGCGGGGGGAGACTGAGGGAGGCGGGGCAGTGACGTCGCTGGGCCAATCACCCGCGACGCACCGATGTCACGGCGCCATGACGTTGACCCGCGCTGATTAGATGTTTTCAGCCGACAGCGCTCTGAAAAACTGTCGGCTGAAAAATCCAGCGCCTCAGCACGCCTGCGGACGCTCGCGTAAGCCCCCTCTAAAGACATCCTCATGGAGGATGCAGGGGCTCAGCGCGGAGCGTCCGCACGGCTCAGCACGGACGTGCCTTCTATGGACAGCCTTAGAAAGATTAAATTATTATAGTAAATTTGATCAAATTAATTATATCTTGTGAAAAATGAATATGTATGGCTTCTCGTTGGGAACACTGGATTGAAGCATATTAGTTACATGACTTGTGTGACCAAATATGGCATCTTAATTACTTTGCAAAATAAAGGCGAAAAGATAAAGCTAACAATTTGGCAAACACTCATCATATAAGGATGGTAAAAAAACATTTGTTTACTGCAGACATGCAATAAGTATTTTATATGTAAAAAAGAAAAAAAATCAACATTGTGCGTTTCTAGTTGTCAAATCAGCTACATGTATCCTATTACATTATGCAATGCAACAGCCCTTCGTTTTCTTTCCTCCTTAGCAGGATTGTCCCTTTAATGCGGACTAAAAGGCTTATAGCATTTCAAACTATGATTAAAGGGGCAGCATAATATACATACAGACTAGTACAGTATGAGGAGGTCTCTGCCTTTCCATTAACAATAGCACCTTACAGCACATCTACAACTAAACACGGTAACAGAGAAGGTATTTGCGTGAAGCTTGCAACAGGGAAAGATGATCAGCTTTAGATTCATGATCCTTAGACAAAACAATGTGCTTGTGGCAGGCAGGCGACGAGTGAAGCTGGAGCAGCCTCAGAACTCAGAGGTTTATTCAGCAACACGAAACAGCCAGCGGTTTCCTTTATAGACGCTGAGGCAGGGGCGTCTTTTGAGTAGTTCTCTGTGTGGACTTTTATGCCCTGCAAGTGTGACCTACTAAAAGGCACTAATGTGACTTGCCGTTTCACTCAGATCAGACATCCTGAAAACCTGACCTGGTTCAGCCATGTTAAAGGACTCCATTCCTGCCCTAGGTTCAAATACACTAACCTCTGTTAAATCAGGGCAAATAACAGGACCTTAGTTTAACCCGGATCTACAAAGGTAATTATATGCAAAACAGCCATTTTAGAATTAATTAGCATAAGCTTAAAATCACGTTGTTTCAGCACAACATTGTGTTATGTGCCAATAACGTGACGTCAAGTCATACTGTAGCTTAGCAAGAGCCCCCTTTGCTATAGAACCCAGTGACTTATATACAGCACCTCCCAAACACTACTTTATACATCATGTGGAGAGATACCTGTGAAAACAGCCGGGATACTTGGGAAGTATGCAAAGTATATTTAAATGACTTATATTGGCATGTTTCCGAGGCATCTCCGGTGTGTTCACAGGTATCTCTCCATGTGCTGTTCAAAAATATTCTTCTCTCTCTCGCTCAAATAATATAACGTTAATTCCCTACGTTAACCTTAACGCCCGTTAGGGATGTCGCATCTCATCACTAACGCCTGTACAAAATTAACGCTATGCTATTTAAAGGTGTCAAAACTGGGTTAACGTTACTCATTTGACTGGGATAAGTGCTCCTGTTAACATGACATTAATTTAGGTTCACATAAGGTTAAATCGCTTAACGGAACTTGGTGTATCTGGGCCATAGCGAGTGATTGCATTGAGTGATTTCCAGCTCAAGCACTCAAACGGATGTATTCACAGACATTATTACTAAAAAGCAAGACTGAGATCTTGACAGTAAGAATTAACAACATAAATCATTCATTTAATGAAGCATGGCTAAAAGTGTATAGCGTGCAATATTACTTTGAGCGTGAAATGTGATAGTGACGATGAGGTAAAAACAGAGTACTCGGTACAAACCTAGGAACAGAATTCTCCTCTGAGAAAAATATTTTAGCAAATAGATTCTAGGGAACAAAACACCATTACTGTTATAAATTGCAGCATTATTTCACAGTGAACATTATATAATTTATGCAATAATAATGTAATTTTATTTAGCACTGGTTGGTGTACCCAGCAGATTTTACAAGAACACCAAGTCATTTACAGAAGAGCGTGCAATGTAATTTTACGTACTGTACATGGGGGACATTAAGATAAATAAGCAACTTAGCTATGGGACTAAAACTATATTCTCCAGTACTTAGTGATGTGTATTCAATTGGCAAACTCCTTGTTTTAGTTAAACACCACTGGTTTTTTTTTGTCCTCCGTGTAGAAGGAAGATAGAATTGTTTTATTTAATGATTAAAAGGGCCGCTTATCAGATACATTAAAGAAAACAAGAAATTGTTAAAAACTATATTGTTCTTGACAGCCATTGCAATGCCAATGTAGACAAAGAACTAAGAAGGCCCGTCGAGATAAAGGTGTCAAATGTCCCTGTTTGTCCTAGACAGTACCAATACCAATGGGTCTATGTGCTACAAAAGTTATCATAAAAGGTTCAAAATGTCCATGTATGTAATTTCAAGCAGGGATGGAACCCTCAGGACAAAAAGGTAAGTGGCACAAGTGATGGAAAAAAGGAGACACAGCAGGGATAGAACACTCAGGACAAGTGATAGAAGAGAGGAGACAGCAGGGATGGAACACTCAGGACAAATGATGGAAGAGAGGAGACAGCAGGGATGTAACACTCAGGACAAGTGATAGAAGAGAGGAGACACAGCAGGGATTCCACTGTAAACTTGGAGGAAAGAAGACGCATGACTTATGTGTCAAAGCCAGAAGAACGAAGACGACATCAAAAGAGTGTTAAACTGATTATGTCCAGCTTTTGGAGTCCAGCTCTGATATATATATATATATATATATATATATATATATATATATATATATATATATATATTTTTTTTTAATAACTTTATTTTCAATAAGATTTTTTTTTAGGGGTGGAATACAAAAAAGGAGGGGGGTATGGGGACATTTGAAGACAATAATACATATCAAAATGAAGATACATAAAGACAAAAAAAATTCAACCAAGGGGGGTTAAGTAAATTTCAGGTGCAATTTCATGTAAATATACTTAATTTTAAGGTTTGTACTTTGCGAAGTCATGGTTACACTCATCTTGAACAGTAGTCACCGACAGTTTGATATGTTTTTCTTGGGCACATGATCTGGTGAGATTTTTTTATTTTAAGCTCTGGCTTAATTTGGGGATCCCTTCCGGCGAGGGCTTTACAGAAACTTATAGTATAAGTAATTGTATGCTAGCACCTCGGGGATCGCTCCTCGCCATCCAAGGTCCCCAGACTCCCTCAAACTTAGCCACTTTATCAGTAAAAATGGCTATCGGTTTCTTCATCAGGAGTGTACGCCATAGTCTTTTTTTCTCTCTCTAATATTGTCAGGCATTTTAGTCGCCTGGAGGCCGCAATACAACATCTAGTTGCTGTATGTGTTTAATTAGCTTAAGGGCTATCTTCCTGGGGTTTATTAAGGAGGGCCTGCCAAGGGCTGGAGCAATTCTAAGGCCCAACAAGTCATGTATGAGGTCCTAGGTCTTTTTCCAGAGATACGCCACCTCTGGGCACTTCCACCATATGTGGTACATTGTACCCACACCCCAGCAGCCTCTAAAGCATAGTGGTGATGGTGTTTTATATATTTTGTGTAAATGTGAGGGGGCAAAGGTACCACCTGTACATAACTTTGTAACCATTTTCTTTGGTAATAGTGTTAATTGAGGTAGCACATCTGCGTTACTTGGAATTATGTGCTGATACAGTAGGGATATGAAGCCTGTGTTCAGTGGCCTGGCCCTACAAATAGAGTTTAAAAAAAAGGTGCCATTGAGCTAACAAAGTTTCTCAACTGTTGGTATTTGAAAAGTTCCCCTTCTGGTGCTCCATAACTGTCTTTAAATGTGTTAAATAATTTAATCTTGGTGTCCAACAAGAAATCTCCTAACCTGGTTATGCCTGATGTCTCCCACCATTGGAAGTTCCGCCGAGTATCCAGGTTTAAAATCTGGGTTTCCTAAAAGTGGGGACATGTTTGATCGGTTTAGGGTAAGCTTGTGTTTGAATTTATTTATTTCCTATATATTCAGTGAGTTGGAGATCAACGGGTTCAATGCTAGAGCTCTCGGTCTAGAGTGAGCTGGAAGCCATAGTAGAGACCCGAGTGATAGGGAGCTTGTATTCACTGCCTCAATGTCCACCCAAACCCGTTCCCCTCTGTCCAAATGCCACAGTGTCAGTTGACTGACTTGTGCTGCCTTGTAACAGGAGTAAAGGTGTGATGATGGCAGGAGAAGGAGTGGCTCAGTGAGTAAAGACACTGTCTGGCACTGAGTTTGGAACCTGGTTCAATTCCTGGTGTTGGCTCCTTGTGACCTTGGGCAAGTCACTTTATCTCCCTGTGCCTCAGACACCAAAAAACAGATTGTAAGCTCTATGGGGCAGGGACTTTGTCTGCAAAATGTCTCTGTAAAGCGTTACGTAAAACTAGCAGCACTACAAGAACAAACAATTACAGGTGCGCCGACGAGTATTCTAACACTTGCCTTGGAAAATCTGGGGCTATCACCAACAAGATCCAGGTACATGCTGCAACATTTCAGTGACATTTCTGCAGAGACTAATGGCCCATCGGATTAACACAGCAGTGTTAGCAGCTGTTAATTCGATGGGCCATTAATCTGTCTGCAGAAATGTCACTGAAATGTTGCAGCATGTACCCAGCATGTACATGGGTCTTGTTGGTGATTGCCCCAGATTTGTTTTAGAATACTGGTCGGCACTACAGTATTATTCTTATTATTATGATACCGATAGGCCTCCAGAACTGGTTGAGCAGATCTTATATCAGACCCTTGTTTTTTTACCGTTCTAAATAAACTTTGTCATGTTTTGTTGGACTCTTGTGATATCTTTTTTTATTGGGATAGTGAGGGTGTGAAAGAGATAATATTTTGGGTAACAAGTTCATTTTATCGGAATTCATTCTTCCTATCCAGGAGATTGGGAATTTTGACCATTGGGCCAGGCTGTTTTTAAGCTTTCTAATGAGGCTGGGGGTAGTTAGCCTTGTATAGTGCATTTATTTTGTTTATCAATCTGATTCCCAGGTATTTCAAGGAAGATCTTTGACATTTTAGGTCAATATTGATGGCAATCAACTTGACCGTTTCCTTCTGCAATCCTATCTCTAGAACCTCTGATTTTTAGCTATTAATTTTAAAGCCCGAGAGTTCCCCGAATTGTGTGATAATATGTAAGAGATTTGGAAGTGACTTCGTTGGTTTTGTGAGGGACTAGACTATGTCATCCACGAAAAAAGGCTATATTAGTGTCTTCTCTGATCATAATGACCAGGGGTTCTATATATAATGCAAATAGGAGAGGTGAAAATGGGCAACCCTGTCTCGTGCCACTTTTTATTGTGAATGGATCTGATGAAAATCCTGCACTTTGAACCCTAGCCACCGGGGAGCTGTAAAGAATTCTAACCAAGTTGAGAAATTCTCCCTGGGTGCTAAAATGAGATAGGTTGGCACACAAAAAGTTCCAATCCATCCATCAGATCCCCGATGTGGTATAAATCTTACCTGGTCTGGATGTATTAAGTTAAGAAGATGCTGGTTCAGTCACAATTTTTGGTTTCACCCTTTTAAATGTACCTTCAAAGAAATTCCAGAGGGCGTTCTGCAAATACCAGGGGGTGGGGCTAAGAAAGTATTCCAAAAAGTGTAAATGTAATAAATGGGAGATATCCTGTGCCTCACAGCAATTCACAAGAGCAACAAATAGATATTTGTAACCATTGCGATTGCACGAATCAAATGATACCAAAAACCATGGTTTTCTATGTAGAATCTCAGATATCTGTCTCTCATACAAAAATAGAAGTTATATGGGTTATATGGTCATATTTGATATTCAGGCGTGTATGCTGAGTGCACAGACAACAGTGAACATGGTTTTTGTATTATAGAAACTAAGATATGAAGTATTTTATGAGGCAAACTTTAAATGTCAAAAGAACAGCCTTTTGCATCATAAAACTGTCATTAAAGATTGATGAAAGGGGTGGGTTGAAAACACAGAAAGATAGGCTTGTGTTATTCTCAATGAAGGGAATTTAGAATATAATAATAATTAAGCCCTAAGGGAGTGTCCATGCTAGAACACGGGAAATCTCAAATTCCATTTAGGACCCTTTGAGAAAAGATCTGATCAATGTTAGACGATAATGTAAGTTAGATTCTTTGTTTAACCTCATTATTTTGATTAAATTGTGTGCACTCATAACTATGTTCTTAATCTTTTTCTGTAACCTAAGTCTGTATATTTTGTATATTAAATCTGAACTTTAATAAGTAATACTTTGAGCTCTGATTGAGCCGTTGCATGCTTTGTAGAGAGTAAATTAACTTTTCGGACACATTTTGCTATAACAGGTGGGTGTGTTAAGTGCATAGTTTTCTTAATAAAGAGAGCAGAGAGTCTGTACGTACCATTAATAATTCCTTTGGTGGTGGCGGATTAAACATATATTGAATGGAGCATGGGTAAATATTAACTCATTTCAAAAACCTTGCGAAGGAGAAAGGTGGGCAGCGAGTTGGCTGTGTGTATTAACCCCGGTTGCATATATAAGTCACGTGCTCACAAGTGTGCTGTTCGTGACAGGTGGTATATTGGGAAGGATCGAGGGGAGATATTATTGAATTGAAGGTCCATGCATGGAGAAAAGTGAATATCTAGATAGATGTGTGTATTAACCCCTGTCCCACATACACGTCCCCTGCTCACAGATGTGCCGTACGTGACAGGTAAATCAACATTTTTACGGTAGCGTATACTGCTGGTTTGACGGTTTAGAAACCAAAAGAAATAAAAATATGTATGATTGTTTTTGTTTTTCTTGTTTACAATAGATGTTTTCTGCAGCTTTCCAAAAATGGGTGTAATTCTGTTGCTGAATGTTTGTCTAATTAGCTGCTGACCTGAAGCAGCGATGACGTGCTACAGTGTTTCATTTACAGTCAACATTTATGTCTGTATTTTTTTCCCATCTTGTCTATAATGACTCAGTGAAGGAAACCATTATCACCACTGAGGTAAGTGGATTAATGTTGGGTAATAGAATTTAGAGAAGAGAGAGCAGATGTATTCTTTATATTTAGAAAACTGGTAGATCTATCAGACATTCAAAACAAACAAAAAAAAAAGAAACAAACATCTTGTGAAAATAATGACAACTTTTGCAAACTTCCTTTAATATTAGGGAGACCAGATTTGTCCTGGCAAAAAAAAAGTGACAAATCTCACGCATGCGCAATCGGAGCTTGCTGATCGCGTATGCGCGAGAGTAGCCGGCAAGTGCCGATTGCGTATGCACACGAGCAGCCGGGAAGTGCCAATCACGCATACGAGGTCGGCATGCGCTCTCCGCTCATGCACAGTCGGCGCTCGCCAGAAGCACAGAAACCCGGGACAGAGCCTGAAACATTAACTACAGAGCCTGTTCCGGCTAAACTGGGACTTCTGGTCAACCTATTTAAAATGTATTTTTAAGAGGATAACCAATTTTTAAAGCTTCCAATGACTGAGCTCCAGATCAGAACCATTGCTAACACCACCCTAACTCCTGTTACTAGTTTTAAATACCTGGGCATATGGTTTGACTCCCACTTAACATTCGGGATGCACACTGATACCCTGACATCCAAAACCTATGCCAAACTAGGTGTACTATACTGGAACTTGACACCCTCCACAATTCAATATGCCGTTTTGTTTTCCAATGCAACTACAACACACAGCACTGCGAAATGCTCAAATAACTAGACTGGTCATCACTTGAGTTTAGGCGCAAAGTTCACCTTTCCTGTCTTGCCTTCAAATACTTTCTGGGCAAGCTACCCAGCTATCTGAACAAGCTCCTCACCCCTACCACATGCAGCACTTATCATCTGAGATCAGACTCCAAAAAAATGTTCATGGTCCCAAGGCTCAACAAAGTATCCAGCCGCTCCTCCTCTTTCTGTGCACCCCAAAACTGGAACAACCTACCGGAGACTCTCACATCCACCACCAGTTTAAGTTCTTTCCAAACTAAGGCTGTCTCACATTTTAATCTGGTCTGTAACTGTTACATACACCTATAATATATATCTTTTTTAACTGTGCATGCAATGTCTTGTATATAATGTATACCCTGTTCACTTATGTAACTGTATTTGCAACCATGTATTATTTGTCTTAACTCTATGCCCAGGACATACTTGAAAATGAGAGGAAACTCACAATGCATTACTTCCTGGTAAAATATTTTATAAATAAATAAAATGTCATCGATAAATTAAGCTTTTGTATTTTTTAAATACAAAATTGTATAAAAACAAATTTCTCAAACATTTAGTCTTGTGAAAAACAGGATTTTGTTTTGTACATTCTGTGTTTGTTACCATGCTGTTCAAGGTATATATATATATATATATATATATATATATATATATATATATATATATATATATATATAAATATATATCAAATGGAAATAATACTGAATGCTCATTTACATGTCTTAGACAGCTCTGCAACCCTGCCTTTCACCATTATCACCCAGCACTTCCACTGCAGCAAGGCATTCTGGGAAATGACATGCAAATGAGCATACACTCCCACCTTTTGCTTCAACCCCATAAACATGGTTCCCTATAGGCTTAAGCTTGCTGCATGGGTCACAGCTTTGAGCACAGCCAGGGTTAAGATGCATAGCCAGGAAACCCACCCACCGATAGTTTTGACCTTAATGGGTCTCCTCAGTGTAGGGTTGGTTATACTGGCTATGCAAAAATGAAGCAAGGGATAGGTTTTACCATACTTTGTTAAGTTATGGTGGGTAAAAAAAGTGACAAAAACCCTCCACAAAGCAAAGCATATGTGGGTGAGTTTGCTGGTTATGCATCTTAACCCTGGCTGTGCTCAAAGCTGTGACCATGCAGCAAGCTTAAGCCTATAGGGAACCATGTTTATGGTTTTGAAGCAAAAGGTGGCAGTGTGTGCTCATTTGCATGTCATTTCCCAGAATCCCTTGCAGCTGTGGAAGTGCTGTGTGATAATGGTGAAAGGCGGGGTTGCAGACCTGTCTAAGACATGCAAATGAGCATACAGTAATATTTCCATTAGCTATATGCTTTGGAGGGTTTTTATCACTTTTTTTTACCCACCATAACTTAACTAAGTATATATATTTAAAACTATATATATATATATATATATATATATATATATATATATATATAATTTGAAGGCAAACTTTTCAAAATGGTTGCTTGATTTCACTGTATAAAACACAAAATATGAACCAAAAAAATATTAGATTTTAAGAGATGGAGAAAAGTAGACCAGTTTGGAGACGAATTCCAGGACAACAAGTCACTGAAAATCCGGTCGCTGAAGTTAAAGTTACCTTTTTAAATATTTGTTTCATAAGTTAGGTGTTAACGAGCTTTTGTAATTTAGGAGCAAACGCCAATTTATAAAACCCAACAACAAATTCCATAGAGTTTACAAGCCTTACTGTTCTAATTAGGATTTAGCCACGTCACAGGGGCTTTATTGAAGTATAGCCATGCAAAAGTCAAACCTGCCAACTCACTGACTGTCTGTGGGTATCACTGGTTTGGGGTCAGTCTGACTGATTTTTTAGCTTTAGTAGTATTATAGACTTCAATGGAGTCTTAGGCCGTGCCTATAGTGCCGTCGATGGCGACGGCGACACGGCGGGTGATGTCACCCGTCGTCGAAAGTTATGTTTCGCCGGGTGGTGGGGTCGCGGGATTCCGGCAATTTGATTTGTTCAAGGGCTGTCACGTGACGCGACAGCCCTTGAAAAATCAAATTTTGCCGGCTTCCAGTTTCCGCGACGTCGCACTATAAGCGCACGCAGCGGCGGCGGCAATGTATTTGTTTTCGGGCGACGCCGCATCGCCGGCACTATATGCGTGGCCTTACTCATAAATGTCAGTATTTTCCCATTAGAATTCAATTTTTGTTGTCCAGAATCCTCAAAACTCACAGTTTTTTTTTTTATCATCGGAGTTTAACACGCTCGAAGATATTTTTTTTTGTTACCCTGGAAATTAAAAATAAAATAAAAAATAAATGTTTTTCTTTAACAAATTTAGAGGAACCGAGATGGCAAATCTCCCATTAAAGAGGCAATCCAAAGCGGCAAATTGTTGTGTTAATTTTATATATATTTATTTAAAGCAGGGGGTCTCCGAAGCTGAATAACACCCTGCTTCGAGAGATACTTACTTGTGAATTAGGTGCCGGTAGCTGCGCTACTCGACTACCAGGGTTCACAAAATGCCAGCTCTTCAGATATCTCCCGGCCTGCGGGCCAATAGGAAGCCGTGATGTCATTGATGCAGCTTCCTATAGGCCCATGTGACACGGGGAGCTTCAAACATGAAAGCCCTGCTGGCTGAACCTGAGCAACTACCGGCACCTACTCCGGAAGTATCTCCGAAAGCTAGGGGTCCCCGGAGCAGAAATTAATGGGGTTCGGCTCCGGAGACCCCATGCGTCAAATATATATATATACACACACACACACACACACACACACACACACACACACACACACACACACACACACACACACACTGTCCCCATATATTGGCAGAGCTATGGTTCTCCTAATATAATCCAAGAGTGTATATACATGCTATATGATCCTTGATTTTGCTTCCAAGTGGCATACAAAAAAAAAGTTAGAGTACAGTGTTAATATAAGAGCCAAAAGCACAGGATTAGAGCAGTAAAAAGTGCTAGTCAGATTAAAGATACCCAGGTAGGTAGCTAAAGTACACAAGGAGTAGCAAACCATGAACTTAATACATCACCAAATACATTTTGTTTCTGTATAACTCTTATGATGATCATACTAAAATAATAAAATACCAGACCAGCAGATAAATGGGTAATCGCTGTCAACTAAGGTCATGGAAGTAGAAGTCTGCCCACCTTATGCCTGGAAAATATTAATTTCTACGGGAGCAGACTCGGTGATTCAATCAGCCGAACTGCCTGCATAGAACTGAGGATTGAGACAAAGGAAGGGAGTGGTGAGGTGTGAAGACTTTGGATGAGTGGGGAAAGGCGGACAATCAGGTTTAGGGACAGGCTTTCAGAGCCTTTTGTTCTCCGCAGACTCTGACGTGCCTACCCAGTGGGAGGTATAGGGCTGGCCTGGGGGAGCCGTTGCTGGGCAGTAGCCCCACAGGCACGGTTCCCATTGGCCAGTTCAAATTCCCCACTTAGCAGCTATGTCACCACAGGGTGGTCTTGGATGCCTCTGCACACCCTCTCCTCTGGCATTGGTGGCACCAACTCAATCCGTACCCTGGTTGGCTGGCAGCCCCCGTCACATGTAAAGGATAGCCACTGAGGGCTATGTAAGGGGCGCTGTGAATCAGAGCTCTAGCTATCTGAGAAGACATTATGTGAAGGAGTTTGGATCTTGATTGTGACCAGCTGGAGATCCATGTCAGAGAGGCTGCTGTGTGTTCAGCACTCTCATATCCTGGATGAGAAGTGGACAGGGCAAGCCTTCTTGAAACAGGACCCTGCACCTAGCGAGGCTAGAGTCTACTCCCTAGGTCCCCAGTTGGTATAGTATCTTGTTATTGTGTATTTTGTCTTGTCTGCTGGCTTGCCAGAATAAACCTCATTTTATTCAATAACCGTGTCCCGTTTAGTGCTAGTGATCCCGGTAGTGTCGGTGTAAAAGTACTGGTCCCCCGTGACAATCACAATCACTGTTCTAAACTTTTCAAAATGGAGATGTTGGTAAAATGAAATTCGGAGCAATAACTTTTTCTGCATAAATGTTAAATGTTCAGATATAACTTAGAACAACACTTTTTTCATATAGAAAAGTTCAAACATTTCTTGGACGAACATTATGAACAAGTTTACCATCAACTTTTGCAATGGCTTCAAGCACTGGAATCATATGCAAAAGCTGCAGGCAGAAGTCTGTAAGAAGACATACAGCTTCTCTAAATCATCTCTGTCTTACATCTTAGCAAGGATTCCTCTATCTGAATGTTTGGAGCAAACACCAGCAATTAGTGGGAAAAAGAAACAGACTCGAGAGTGAACCTTACACGTTTATAGTGCGGTAATTTAGTAAAGCTCTAAATTACTTCTCAAGAAACTGTGATCAGCGGCATACAGTAGTGACGGGGGCTTTGTTAAACAGGATGTTGAACAGGATCGTTTTAACAGAGTGGGTGCACCATTTCTATTGATCCTACGTTGGTATATCTATTATTTACCTCTATTACCTTACCTTTGTATAGGGAATTATACTTTCTGAATATGAGGTATATACCAACTACATTGAATATGGCGCTTGCCTCCTAAGAGGATTTTAGTACACCACACATTATATGTTCAATTGTTTAATTTATAAAAACGTTAGTTTTTTCATTTTTTTGTTCTATGTGGACATATATGTATTACATATGTCAGCTGATGGTTAGCCTCTGGTCTATAGACCATTTGTAGAGATATTTTGTATCTCATGGAGTAATTATCCACCTTCTACAGCGAGTGATATAGGATCTTTTTTGGTTTATTTTTTGAACCCACTCTGTTAAAACGATGACTGTTTATCCTGTAGCACCCTGTTACATGCTATTATTGATGCTAGTATTAGGCCGAACGGTATGGTCACCACAATTGGTTATTGCCTGTTGAACAGGATACAATGTGTCAAATCTCTATACACATAATATAATTTGGCAAGGCCTCTATGACAAAATTCAACATTTATTTCTGCATAAAAATAAAGGTGACTTGGTATTGTCCTACATATTACAGGCATACCCCGGTTTAAGGACACTCACTTTAAGTACACTCGCGAGTAAGTACATCTCGCTCAATAGGCAAACGGCAGCTCACGCATGCGCCTGTCAGCACGTCCTGAACATCAATACTGTCTCCCTACCTGTACCGAAGCTGTGAGCAAGCGGGGAGACTATAGAGCCTGTTACACATGTGTTATTTACATCAGTTATGCACGTATATGACGATTGCAGTACAGTACATGCATCGATAAGTGGGGAAAGGGTAGTGCTTCACTTTAAGTACATTTTCACTTTACATACATGCTCTGGTCCCATTGCGTATGTTAATGCGGGGTATGCCTGTATTAGGTTTCTTATTTTTAGGACAGCAACTGTGATAACCAAGTTTGCCAATGAACAATCAATATGTAAGGATCGTTCTCTGTCTTTTAACATTTAGAATAGGCCAACTTATATTAATCTATCGCTTGGGAACATGATATTCAGTGGCAAAAAAAAAAAAGTTTGTGAACCCCAATGATAATTACGGAAATTCCATGGTTTTTCCACGATAACCCTCTTGAATCAAACCCAGTATTTTCTTAAATATCCAATAGGGTTTATATTAACCAATTCCATGTCTTTTGAAACAAAATGATGTATGAATTGGACAAACAATGAGTTAGGGTATGTGCAAAAGTAAGTGAAACCCTGGTCCTATCAGCTAGATTAAAGGGGATAATTAGAATCAGGTGTTTAAATAATTAGATAGATCTTTAGGTGTTAGTTTAGGAGGCCTAACTCTATATAAAGATCAGAAACTTTGAGTTTGGTCTTCACCATACATGTGTGTGGAAACACTTCAAGCCACAATCAAAAGAAACCTCTGACGACCTCAGAAAAGCAATTATTGATGCGCATCAGTCTAGAAAGGGTTATAAAACCATTTCTAAGGATTTGGGAAACCAGCCACAGTCTAGAAAATTGAGAAAGTTCAAGACCAGTCACTGTATCCAGGAGCGGTCGTCCTACTCTCTCCAACACAATCTCTCCAAGAACAAACCGGCAAATCGTCCAGGACGTCACAAAGAACCCCACAATAACACCCAAGGATCTGCAGGCCACTCTCACCTTGGCTAATGTGAGTGTTCATGACTCAACTATCAGAAAAAAAACTGAACAAGAATAGTGTCCATGGAAGGATAGCCAGGAGGAAACCATTGCTCTTCAAAAAGAACATTGCTGCCCGTCTGAAGTTTGCCAAAGAGCACATAGATCTACAAGAATTCTGGAACAATGTTCTCTGGACAGACGAGTCAAAGGTAGAACTTGGTAGCTTCAATGTGCAGCCATTATGTTTGGCAAAAACCAAACACTGCGTTTGGAGAGAAGAATCTCATCCCAACCGTCAAGCATGGTGGTGGGAGTGTGATGGTTTGGGCTGCTTTGCTACCTCAGGACTTGGACGGCTTGCCATCATTGACAGAACCATGCATTTTGCATTGAATAAGAAGATTCTAGAGGAGAATGTCAGACCATCTGTCCGTGAGCTGAAGCAAAAGTGGGTCATGCAGGAAAACAATGACCCTAAACATACAAGCTGATCTACAAAAGAATGGCTGTAGAAGAAGAAATTCAACATTTTAGAATGTTCTAGTCAAAGTCTGAATTTAAACCACATTGAAATGTTGTGGCAGGACCTGAAGCGATCTGTCCATGCAACAAAGCTCTCAAATATGACGGCGTTGAAGCAGTTCGGTAAGGAGAAATGGGTCACAAATCCTTAAAAACGATTTGAGAGACTGACCAGCAATTACAGAAAACACTTAGTCATTGCTGCTCAATGGGGCGTCACCAGGTACTGAATCTAAAGGTTCACATACTTTTTCACACATGGATGTTGAATGCTGAATCATTTGTGGATTAACAAATGTTGAAAAAGTATCATGTTTTTGACTTATTTGTTTGATCAGATTATCTTTATTTATTATAACAACTTAGGCTGCGGAAATAGTGCACGCGACAGCGCGCGGCACGAACAAATGCATGTAAGTGCACCAGTCTGGCCGTTCTGCGCGCTATGCGACGCGCGTGGCAGGATTAGCAGGAGACCAAAATGTTTGATTTTTCGCGTCACGTGAGCGTTTGAACCAATGAGGGCAAACCGCTCGAGTGACGTCACAGCCATGCCTACTCGTCGCGCGTATCATCAAAGTCCACAAATCGCTCAGGCCCTCCTTGCACTACGTCACGCACGCCTTATGGCTGCAGCCTAAAATTAAAATCTAACAACATTTTAGGTTTGAAATATGGGAAAATCCTACGGGGTTCACAAACTTTCTCACCACTGCATGTGGAGACAGGAGAAGAAGAAAAAAAAAACTTTACATACACCGGTGTAAAAAACATCATGCTTGCTTTGCAATATTAAACTAAGCAAAGCAATAATTAAATTCCACTGGCATATTGAAAGCAATTTGTGAATGTACAGTAGATTCCTGGCCGGCTAGGTGCGTGCGCGTCTGGGGGCGCGGCCCCGACGTCACGGAGCTGGTTCGTCATCATTGGGCAAACCGCTCACGTGACGCGCTTGCGAGCAGCAAAAATCAATTTTGCTTGCTCGGCAAGCAGCTGAGCGCCGAGCAGGCGCACCTGCCTGCTCAAGCAGGCCACGTGCCTTGTCGCAACGTGTCCAGCGTGAGCGCGCGCCCGCTCAGCACCACCCTGGAAGAGGCCTAACAGGACTCTGCTTAGTTACTCTGCATCCCTACCTCAGCCCTGCGGATCCGCTTCCTGCTTCGAGACGAGCAACGTCACAGATTATAAGGAGATGTATCAAATTGGCGTCTCCATGCGTAACCTTTTTTTAAATCTCGTATTTGCTATTTAAAAACAAAATGTGCCAGGTCAGAGGTGGAGTAAACTTTTCTAGCTCACAATGTGTGTCAGATGTAAGAACCACATTCCAATATTTGATGAAATGAAAGCAGAAAATAGAGCAATGCGTCAAAACAAACTTCTATATGTACTCTCTGTACAGTGTATATCTCCCCCCCCCCCCCCCATTAGTCATACAATTTTAATGCACTAGGCTTACGTTTCAGCTGTATGCAACATTTTATTACCATACTGTTAGGAATCTGATTTCTCAGCGCCGTCCACGCAACACACCAACTACCCTCAGGAAGACTCAGGGCGTGCAGCGCAACCTCCGCTTACCTGCCCCCATGGGCCGTCAGCTCCTCCGTCGCCGCAGGGCCCCTCCCCTCGGCGGCCCCACCGCTCCTCCTCCTCAGTGGCAGGCGCGGGTCCTCCGTCCCGCACGCACACGTGTATTCTCCAACGCTGGTCGCGTGGACACGCAGCTTACAGAGCGCATGCCCAGCATCCACTCTTCTACTTCCACTCCTGTTATGAGGCTCCGCCCCCGTAAACCGCACTGGTGTAATCAGAGTGCTACCAGTGCTCACCTGGGTTGCATCAGCCACACCTATCCAGAGAGGCTCCCTGCAGTCCTGCTGACCCGCCTCCATCCCTGATTGGTCAGCCCAGCCTTATCTAGCATCTCTGAGCCCTCACTCATCGCTCGACATAGTCTCTGTGTGGAAGTGTTTGGTGTACTCGCGGTTACTACAGGTTTTGACACGGCTCGTATGACTTCGGCTCTCCTTGGACTACGTATTCTCTGGCATCCCACGATCACGGCTTGGACTTCAACCTTCCTCATCTCTCCGCTCCCTGACCTCGGCAAGGCAATCACTATTCTACTCCCTACCCGGTACCGGCAAGTATTGTCTACGTTACTTATATCTGGCCTGGCAACGCTTAACACCACACTCCGGACTCGCTCCCTTTGTTGCGGGTATCCCTACTTCCCCCTTCGGCACAGGGGACGGGTCTGGTCTGTGGGCAGCACCGGCGTAACACATACACCACGGTGATGTTTATTTAATTGGTAACACAGGCAAAAATCAATATCTAATAAGTCTATTTCGGGGTATGGCTCAAAACACCAAGTGTGTGGATCAACAGCAGTGCAGAGATTGTTCTGTGTTGGTCTGAGAGAAACATAAGGCCACGGAATCTCAAACACATACACGATTTGGTGGTAATTCTAATTAAAGCAGCAGTCCAAGTTGCCGTTTTTCCTTTTTTACCTTTAATATGTGCATCAATACAATCCACGTCATAAGTAATTAGTTAAGTTGCCAATCGATCCGTTCTGTGGGGAAGATCATGTGACCCGGCAGTCACTAGATACAATTGGTTTACTGCTAGGGAGAGGACAGGGCTCAAAAAAGGGGTGTGCCAGAGGCTGTTTCAGAAGAGGAAGGGGATGTGACTTTGTAAATGGTTGCTATAGAAACAAAAAATGCCTGTTCCTTTTGAATTATATTTTTCATTTGATTGTCTGTCCACATACGTGGTCTACATCTTGCAATATGGCTGTGGACTACAGTATGTGGGCAGAACAAAATGGAATCTCAAATTGCGGATCATGGAGCACTTGAGAAACAGCCTCAATATCCCTAAATTGGAAAGTTTATCAAAACCATTAACTCACCTTCTGACTCATTTTAGAGACCAACATGCATGTAGTACAGAGGGAGTACAAAATATGGGTATTGAGAGAATTATGGATACAGTTCAAGCATATAATCATGATCTCTATATCGCAAAAAGGGAACACTTTGGATCTTCACCTTACAGAGAAGATATCCAGGGGGTCTCAATGATTATATAGAGCTCACACCATTCTTAAAATAGCAATGGGATTATCCCCCGTTTGCACTGCTGCCTTGCCCTGCCCTTCCTCCCCCTTATTATCCCTAGATTCCAATATGTACTTCACTTGTCATTTTAACTTTATGATATATATATGTAGGGGGTTAATTCATTGCCATTACTAATTTGTAATTTATCTCCACCCCTTTGCTACGAAGAGGGTATTTAAGACTGATGAGAGGTTACCTATTACCACCTGATGAAGGTCACGTGTGACCTTAACGCGTAGTGGTAGAGCTATTCTATTCTCCTCGTTACTGCCCCATTTTGCACCTCGTGCTGTGTCGGTTGGGTTATTCTGCCAGAGTGCCTAGTGCACCTCATGTGCTGTGCCGGTTGGGTTATTCTGCCAGAGAGTGCCTAGTGCACCTCATGTGCTGTGCCGGTTGGGTTATTTTGCCAGAGAGTGCCTAGTGCACCTCGTGCTGTGCCGGTGGGGTTATTCTGCCAGAGAATGCCTAGTGCACCTCATGTGCTGTGCCGGTTGGGTTTTTCTGCCAGAGAGTGCCTAGTGCACCTCGTGCTGTGCCGGTTGGGTTATTCTGCCAGAGTGCCTAGTGCACCTTGTGCTGTGCCGGTTGGGTTATTCTGCCAGTGTGCCTAGTGCTGTGCTGGTTGGGTTATTCTGCCAGAGAGTGCCTAGTGCACATCATGTGCTGTGCCGGTTGGGTTACTCTGTCAGAGAGTGCCTAGTGCACCTCGTGCTGTGCAGGTTGGGTTACTCTGCCAGAGAGTGCCTAGTGCACCTCGTGCTATGCCGGTTGGGTTACTCTGCCAGAGAGTGCCTAGTGCACCTCGTGCTGTGCCGGTTGGGTTATTCTGCCAGTGTGCCTAGTGCACCTCATGTGCTATGCCGGTTGGGTTATTCTGCCAGTGTGCCTAGTGCACCTCATGTGCTGTGCCGGTTGGGTTACTCTGCCAGAGAGTGCCTAGTGCACCTTGTGCTGTGCCGGTTAGGTTATTCTGCCAGAGAGTGCCTAGTGCACCTCGTGCTGTGCCGGTTGGGTTATTCTGCCAGACAGTGCCTAGTGCACCTCGTGCTGTGCCGGTTGGGTTATTCTGCCAGACAGTGCCTAGTGCACCTCGTGCTGTGCCAGTTAGGTTATTCTGCCAGAGAGTGCCTAGTGCACCTCATGTGCTGTGCCGGTTGGGTTATTCTGCCAGAGAGTGCCTAGTGCACATCATGTGCTGTGCCGGTTGGATTATTCTGCCAGAGAGTGCCTAGTGCACCTCATGTGCTGTGCCGGTTGGGTTTTTCTGCCAGAGAGTGCCTAGTGCACCTCGTGCTGTGCCGGTTGGGTTATTCTGCCAGAGTGCCTAGTGCACCTTGTGCTGTGCCGGTTGGGTTATTCTGCCAGTGTGCCTAGTGCTGTGCTGGTTGGGTTATTCTGCCAGAGAGTGCCTAGTGCACATCATGTGCTGTGCCGGTTGGGTTACTCTGTCAGAGAGTGCCTAGTGCACCTCGTGCTGTGCAGGTTGGGTTACTCTGCCAGAGAGTGCCTAGTGCACCTCGTGCTATGCCGGTTGGGTTACTCTGCCAGAGAGTGCCTAGTGCACCTCGTGCTGTGCCGGTTGGGTTATTCTGCCAGTGTGCCTAGTGCAACTCATGTGCTGTGCCGGTTGGGTTATTCTGCCAGTGTGCCTAGTGCACCTCATGTGCTGTGCCGGTTGGGTTATTCTGCCAGTGTGCCTAGTGCACCTCATGTGCTGTGCCGGTTGGGTTACTCTGCCAGAGAGTGCCTAGTGCACCTTGTGCTGTGCCGGTTAGGTTATTCTGCCAGAGAGTGCCTAGTGCACCTCGTGCTGTGCCGGTTGGGTTATTCTGCCAGACAGTGCCTAGTGCACCTCGTGCTGTGCCGGTTGGGTTATTCTGCCAGACAGTGCCTAGTGCACCTCGTGCTGTGCCAGTTAGGTTATTCTGCCAGAGAGTGCCTAGTGCACCTCATGTGCTGTGCCGGTTGGGTTATTCTGCCAGAGAGTGCCTAGTGCACATCATGTGCTGTGCCGGTTGGATTATTCTGCCATAGAGTGCCTAGTGCACATCATGTGCTGTGCCGGTTGGGTTACTCTGCCAGAGAGTGCCTAGTGCACCTCGTGCTGTGCCGGTTAGGTTATTCTGCCAGAGAGTGCCTAGTGCATCTTGTGCTGTGCCGGTTGGGTTACTCTGCCAGAGAGTGCCTAGTGCACCTTATGTGCTGTGCCGGTTGGGTTATTCTGCCAGAGAGTGCCTAGTGCACCTCGTGCTGTGCCGGTTGGGTTATTCTGCCAGAGAGTGCCTAGTGCACCTCGTGCTGTGCCGGTTGGGTTACTCTGCCAGAGAGTGCCTAGTGCACCTCGTGCTGTGCCGGTTGGGTTATTCTGCCAGAGAGTGCCTAGTGCACCTCGTGCTGTGCCGGTTAGGTTATTCTGCCAGACAGTGCCTAGTGCACCTCATGTGCTGTGCCGGTTGGGTTACTCTGCCAGAGAGTGCCTAGTGCACCTCGTGCTGTGCCGGTTGGGTTACTCTGCCAGAGAGTGCCTAGTGCAACTCGTGCTGTGCCGGTTGGGTTATTCTGCCAGAGAGTGCCTAGTACACCTCGTGCTGTGCCGGTTGGGTTACTCTGCCAGAGAGTGCCTAGTGCACCTCGTGCTGTGCCGGTTGGGTTACTCTGCCAGAGAGTGCCTAGTGCACATCATGTGCTGTGCCTGTTGGGTTACTCTGCCAGAGAGTGCCTAGTGCACCTCGTGCTGTGCCGGTTGGGTTACTCTGCCAGAGAGTGCCTAGTGCACTTCGTGCTGTGCCGGTTGGGTTATTCTGCCAGAGAGTGCCTAGTGCACCTCGTGCTGTGCCGGTTGGGTTATTCTGCCACACAGTGCCTAGTGCACCTCATGTGCTGTGCCGGTTGGGTTATTCTGCCAGAGAGTGCCTAGTGCACCTCATGTGCTGTGCCGGTTGGGTTATTTTGCCAGAGAGTGCCTAGTGCACCTCGTGCTTTGCCGGTTGGGTTACTCTGCCAGAGAGTGCCTAGTGCACCTCGTGCTGTGCCGGTGGGGTTATTCTGCCAGAGAATGCCTCGTGCACCTCATGTGCTGTGCCGGTTGGGTTATTCTGCCAGAGAGTGCCTAGTGCACCTCGTGCTGTGCCGGTTGGGTTATTCTGCCAGAGAGTGCCTAGTGCACCTTGTGCTGTGCCGGTTGGGTTATTCTGCCAGTGTGCCTAGTGCTGTGCCGGTTGGGTTATTCTGCCAGAGAGTGCCTAGTGCACCTCGTGCTGTGCCGGTTGGGTTACTCTGCCAGAGAGTGCCTAGTGCACCTCGTGCTGTGCCGGTTGGGTTACTCTGCCAGAGAGAACCTAGTGCACATCATGTGCTGTGCCGGTTGGGTTACTCTGCCAGAGAGTGCCTATGGCACCTCGTGCTGTGCCGGTTGGGTTACTCTGCCAGAGAGTGCCTAGTGCACCTCGTGCTGTGCCGGTTGGGTTATTCTGCCACACAGTGCCTAGTGCACCTCGTGCTGTGCCGGTTGGGTTATTCTGCCACACAGTGCCTAGTGCACCTCATGTGCTGTGCCGGTTGGGTTACTCTGCCAGAGAGTGCCTAGTGCACCTCGTGCTGTGCCGGTTGGGTTACTCTGCCAGAGAGTGCCTAATGCACCTCGTGCTGTGCCGGTTGGGTTATTCTGCCAGAGAGTGCCTAGTGCACCTCGTGCTGTGCCGGTTGGGTTACTCTGCCAGAGAGTGCCTAGTGCACCTCGTGCTGTGCCGGTTGGGTTACTCTGCCAGAGAGTGCCTAGTGCACATCATGTGCTGTGCCGGTTGGGTTACTCTGCCAGAGAGTGCCTAGTGCACCTCGTGCTGTGCCGGTTGGGTTATTCTGCCAGAGAGTGCCTAGTGCACCTCGTGCTGTGCCGGTTGGGTTATTCTGCCAGAGAGTGCCTAATGCACATCATGTGCTGTGCCGGTTGGGTTACTCTGCCAGAGAGTGCCTAGTGCACCTCGTGCTGTGCCGGTTGGGTTACTCTGCCAGAGAGTGCCTAGTGCACCTCGTGCTGTGCCGGTTGGGTTACTCTGCCAGAGAGTGCCTAGTGCACCTCGTGCTGTGCCGGTTGGGTTACTCTGCCAGAGAGTGCCTAGTGCACCTCGTGCTGTGCCGGTTGGGTTACTCTGCCAGAGAGTGCCTAGTGCACCTCGTGCTGTGCCGGTTGGGTTATTCTGCCAGACAGTGCCTAGTGCACCTCATGTGCTGTGCCGGTTGGGTTATTCTGCCAGACAGTGCCTAGTGCACCTCATGTGCTGTGCCGGTTGGGTTACTCTGCCAGAGAGTGCCTAGTGCACCTCGTGCTGTGCCGGTTGGGTTATTTTACCAGAGAGTGCCTAGTGCACCTCGTGCTGTGCCGGTTGGGTTACTCTGCCAGAGAGCGCCTAGTGCAACTCGTGCTGTGCCGGTTGGGTTATTCTGCCAGAGAGTGCCTAGTGCACCTCGTGCTGTGCCGGTTGGGTTACTCTGCCAGAGAGTGCCTAGTGCACCTCGTGCTGTGCCGGTTGGGTTACTCTGCCAGAGAGTGCCTAGTGCACATCATGTGCTGTGCCGGTTGGGTTACTCTGCCAGAGAGTGCCTAGTGCACCTCGTGCTGTGCCGGTTGGGTTACTCTGCCAGAGAGTGCCTAGTGTACCTCGTGCTGTGCCGGTTGGGTTACTCTGCCAGAGAGTGCCTAGTGCACCTCGTGCTGTGCCGGTTGGGTTATTCTGCCAGAGAGTGGCTAGTGCACCTCGTGCTGTGCCGGTTGGGTTACTCTGCCAGAGAGTGCCTAGTGCACCTCGTGCTGTGCCGGTTGGGTTACTCTGCCAGAGAGTGCCTAGTGCACATCATGTGCTGTGCCGGTTGGGTTACTCTGCCAGAGAGTGCCTAGTGCACCTCGTGCTGTGCCGGTTGGGTTATTCTGCCAGAGAGTGCCTAGTGCACCTCGTGCTGTGCCGGTTGGGTTATTCTGCCAGAGAGTGCCTAATGCACATCATGTGCTGTGCCGGTTGGGTTACTCTGCCAGAGAGTGCCTAGTGCACCTCGTGCTGTGCCGGTTGGGTTACTCTGCCAGAGAGTGCCTAGTGCACCTCGTGCTGTGCCGGTTGGGTTACTCTGCCAGAGAGTGCCTAGTGCACCTCGTGCTGTGCCGGTTGGGTTACTCTGCCAGAGAGTGCCTAGTGCACCTCGTGCTGTGCCGGTTGGGTTACTCTGCCAGAGAGTGCCTAGTGCACCTCGTGCTGTGCCGGTTGGGTTACTCTGCCAGAGAGTGCCTAGTGCACCTCGTGCTGTGCCGGTTGGGTTATTCTGCCAGAGAGTGGCTAGTGCACCTCGTGCTGTGCCGGTTGGGTTACTCTGCCAGAGAGTGCCTAGTGCACCTCGTGCTGTGCCGGTTGGGTTACTCTGCCAGAGAGTGCCTAGTGCACATCATGTGCTGTGCCGGTTGGGTTACTCTGCCAGAGAGTGCCTAGTGCACCTCGTGCTGTGCCGGTTGGGTTATTCTGCCAGAGAGTGCCTAGTGCACCTCGTGCTGTGCCGGTTGGGTTATTCTGCCAGAGAGTGCCTAATGCACATCATGTGCTGTGCCGGTTGGGTTACTCTGCCAGAGAGTGCCTAGTGCACCTCGTGCTGTGCCGGTTGGGTTACTCTGCCAGAGAGTGCCTAGTGCACCTCGTGCTGTGCCGGTTGGGTTACTCTGCCAGAGAGTGCCTAGTGCACCTCGTGCTGTGCCGGTTGGGTTACTCTGCCAGAGAGTGCCTAGTGCACCTCGTGCTGTGCCGGTTGGGTTACTCTGCCAGAGAGTGCCTAGTGCACCTCGTGCTGTGCCGGTTGGGTTACTCTGCCAGAGAGTGCCTAGTGTACCTCGTGCTGTGCCGGTTGGGTTACTCTGCCAGAGAGTGCCTAGTGCACCTCGTGCTGTGCCGGTTGGGTTATTCTGCCAGAGAGTGGCTAGTGCACCTCGTGCTGTGCCGGTTGGGTTACTCTGCCAGAGAGTGCCTAGTGCACCTCGTGCTGTGCCGGTTGGGTTACTCTGCCAGAGAGTGCCTAGTGCACATCATGTGCTGTGCCGGTTGGGTTACTCTGCCAGAGAGTGCCTAGTGCACCTCGTGCTGTGCCGGTTGGGTTATTCTGCCAGAGAGTGCCTAGTGCACCTCGTGCTGTGCCGGTTGGGTTATTCTGCCAGAGAGTGCCTAATGCACATCATGTGCTGTGCCGGTTGGGTTACTCTGCCAGAGAGTGCCTAGTGCACCTCGTGCTGTGCCGGTTGGGTTACTCTGCCAGAGAGTGCCTAGTGCACCTCGTGCTGTGCCGGTTGGGTTACTCTGCCAGAGAGTGCCTAGTGCACCTCGTGCTGTGCCGGTTGGGTTACTCTGCCAGAGAGTGCCTAGTGCACCTCGTGCTGTGCCGGTTGGGTTACTCTGCCAGAGAGTGCCTAGTGCACCTCGTGCTGTGCCGGTTGGGTTATTCTGCCAGACAGTGCCTAGTGCACCTCATGTGCTGTGCCGGTTGGGTTATTCTGCCAGACAGTGCCTAGTGCACCTCATGTGCTGTGCCGGTTGGGTTACTCTGCCAGAGAGTGCCTAGTGCACCTCGTGCTGTGCCGGTTGGGTTATTTTACCAGAGAGTGCCTAGTGCACCTCGTGCTGTGCCGGTTGGGTTACTCTGCCAGAGAGCGCCTAGTGCAACTCGTGCTGTGCCGGTTGGGTTATTCTGCCAGAGAGTGCCTAGTGCACCTCGTGCTGTGCCGGTTGGGTTACTCTGCCAGAGAGTGCCTAGTGCACCTCGTGCTGTGCCGGTTGGGTTACTCTGCCAGAGAGTGCCTAGTGCACATCATGTGCTGTGCCGGTTGGGTTACTCTGCCAGAGAGTGCCTAGTGCACCTCGTGCTGTGCCGGTTGGGTTACTCTGCCAGAGAGTGCCTAGTGCACCTCGTGCTGTGCCGGTTGGGTTATTCTGCCAGAGAGTGCCTAGTGCACCTCGTGCTGTGCCGGTTGGGTTACTCTGCCAGAGAGTGCCTAGTGCACATCATGTGCTGTGCCGGTTGGGTTACTCTGCCAGAGAGTGCCTAGTGCACCTCGTGCTGTGCCGGTTGGGTTACTCTGCCAGAGAGTGCCTAGTGCACCTCGTGCTGTGCCGGTTGGGTTATTCTGCCAGAGAGTGCCTAGTGCACCTCGTGCTGTGCCGGTTGGGTTATTCTGCCAGAGAGTGCCTAATGCACATCATGTGCTGTGCCGGTTGGGTTACTCTGCCAGAGAGTGCCTAGTGCACCTCGTGCTGTGCCGGTTGGGTTACTCTGCCAGAGAGTGCCTAGTGTACCTCGTGCTGTGCCGGTTGGGTTACTCTGCCAGAGAGTGCCTAGTGCACCTCGTGCTGTGCCGGTTGGGTTACTCTGCCAGAGAGTGCCTAATGCACATCATGTGCTGTGCCGGTTGGGTTACTCTGCCAGAGAGTGCCTAGTGCACCTCGTGCTGTGCCGGTTGGGTTACTCTGCCAGAGAGTGCCTAGTGCACCTCGTGCTGTGCCGGTTGGGTTACTCTGCCAGAGAGTGCCTAGTGCACCTCGTGCTGTGCCGGTTGGGTTACTCTGCCAGAGAGTGCCTAGTGCACCTCGTGCTGTGCCGGTTGGGTTACTCTGCCAGAGAGTGCCTAGTGCACCTCGTGCTGTGCCGGTTGGGTTACTCTGCCAGAGAGTGCCTAGTGCACCTCGTGCTGTGCCGGTTGGGTTATTCTGCCAGAGAGTGGCTAGTGCACCTCGTGCTGTGCCGGTTGGGTTACTCTGCCAGAGAGTGCCTAGTGCACCTCGTGCTGTGCCGGTTGGGTTACTCTGCCAGAGAGTGCCTAGTGCACATCATGTGCTGTGCCGGTTGGGTTACTCTGCCAGAGAGTGCCTAGTGCACCTCGTGCTGTGCCGGTTGGGTTATTCTGCCAGAGAGTGCCTAGTGCACCTCGTGCTGTGCCGGTTGGGTTATTCTGCCAGAGAGTGCCTAATGCACATCATGTGCTGTGCCGGTTGGGTTACTCTGCCAGAGAGTGCCTAGTGCACCTCGTGCTGTGCCGGTTGGGTTACTCTGCCAGAGAGTGCCTAGTGCACCTCGTGCTGTGCCGGTTGGGTTACTCTGCCAGAGAGTGCCTAGTGCACCTCGTGCTGTGCCGGTTGGGTTACTCTGCCAGAGAGTGCCTAGTGCACATCATGTGCTGTGCCGGTTGGGTTACTCTGCCAGAGAGTGCCTAGTGCACCTCGTGCTGTGCCGGTTGGGTTATTCTGCCAGAGAGTGCCTAGTGCACCTCGTGCTGTGCCGGTTGGGTTATTCTGCCAGAGAGTGCCTAATGCACATCATGTGCTGTGCCGGTTGGGTTACTCTGCCAGAGAGTGCCTAGTGCACCTCGTGCTGTGCCGGTTGGGTTACTCTGCCAGAGAGTGCCTAGTGCACCTCGTGCTGTGCCGGTTGGGTTACTCTGCCAGAGAGTGCCTAGTGCACCTCGTGCTGTGCCGGTTGGGTTACTCTGCCAGAGAGTGCCTAGTGCACCTCGTGCTGTGCCGGTTGGGTTACTCTGCCAGAGAGTGCCTAGTGCACCTCGTGCTGTGCCGGTTGGGTTATTCTGCCAGACAGTGCCTAGTGCACCTCATGTGCTGTGCCGGTTGGGTTATTCTGCCAGACAGTGCCTAGTGCACCTCATGTGCTGTGCCGGTTGGGTTACTCTGCCAGAGAGTGCCTAGTGCACCTCGTGCTGTGCCGGTTGGGTTATTTTACCAGAGAGTGCCTAGTGCACCTCGTGCTGTGCCGGTTGGGTTACTCTGCCAGAGAGCGCCTAGTGCAACTCGTGCTGTGCCGGTTGGGTTATTCTGCCAGAGAGTGCCTAGTGCACCTCGTGCTGTGCCGGTTGGGTTACTCTGCCAGAGAGTGCCTAGTGCACCTCGTGCTGTGCCGGTTGGGTTACTCTGCCAGAGAGTGCCTAGTGCACATCATGTGCTGTGCCGGTTGGGTTACTCTGCCAGAGAGTGCCTAGTGCACCTCGTGCTGTGCCGGTTGGGTTACTCTGCCAGAGAGTGCCTAGTGCACCTCGTGCTGTGCCGGTTGGGTTATTCTGCCAGAGAGTGCCTAGTGCACCTCGTGCTGTGCCGGTTGGGTTACTCTGCCAGAGAGTGCCTAGTGCACATCATGTGCTGTGCCGGTTGGGTTACTCTGCCAGAGAGTGCCTAGTGCACCTCGTGCTGTGCCGGTTGGGTTACTCTGCCAGAGAGTGCCTAGTGCACCTCGTGCTGTGCCGGTTGGGTTATTCTGCCAGAGAGTGCCTAGTGCACCTCGTGCTGTGCCGGTTGGGTTATTCTGCCAGAGAGTGCCTAATGCACATCATGTGCTGTGCCGGTTGGGTTACTCTGCCAGAGAGTGCCTAGTGCACCTCGTGCTGTGCCGGTTGGGTTACTCTGCCAGAGAGTGCCTAGTGTACCTCGTGCTGTGCCGGTTGGGTTACTCTGCCAGAGAGTGCCTAGTGCACCTCGTGCTGTGCCGGTTGGGTTACTCTGCCAGAGAGTGCCTAATGCACATCATGTGCTGTGCCGGTTGGGTTACTCTGCCAGAGAGTGCCTAGTGCACCTCGTGCTGTGCCGGTTGGGTTACTCTGCCAGAGAGTGCCTAGTGCACCTCGTGCTGTGCCGGTTGGGTTACTCTGCCAGAGAGTGCCTAGTGCACCTCGTGCTGTGCCGGTTGGGTTACTCTGCCAGAGAGTGCCTAGTGCACCTCGTGCTGTGCCGGTTGGGTTACTCTGCCAGAGAGTGCCTAGTGCACCTCGTGCTGTGCCGGTTGGGTTACTCTGCCAGAGAGTGCCTAGTGCACCTCGTGCTGTGCCGGTTGGGTTATTCTGCCAGAGAGTGGCTAGTGCACCTCGTGCTGTGCCGGTTGGGTTACTCTGCCAGAGAGTGCCTAGTGCACCTCGTGCTGTGCCGGTTGGGTTACTCTGCCAGAGAGTGCCTAGTGCACATCATGTGCTGTGCCGGTTGGGTTACTCTGCCAGAGAGTGCCTAGTGCACCTCGTGCTGTGCCGGTTGGGTTATTCTGCCAGAGAGTGCCTAGTGCACCTCGTGCTGTGCCGGTTGGGTTATTCTGCCAGAGAGTGCCTAATGCACATCATGTGCTGTGCCGGTTGGGTTACTCTGCCAGAGAGTGCCTAGTGCACCTCGTGCTGTGCCGGTTGGGTTACTCTGCCAGAGAGTGCCTAGTGCACCTCGTGCTGTGCCGGTTGGGTTACTCTGCCAGAGAGTGCCTAGTGCACCTCGTGCTGTGCCGGTTGGGTTACTCTGCCAGAGAGTGCCTAGTGCACCTCGTGCTGTGCCGGTTGGGTTACTCTGCCAGAGAGTGCCTAGTGCACCTCGTGCTGTGCCGGTTGGGTTACTCTGCCAGAGAGTGCCTAGTGTACCTCGTGCTGTGCCGGTTGGGTTACTCTGCCAGAGAGTGCCTAGTGCACCTCGTGCTGTGCCGGTTGGGTTATTCTGCCAGAGAGTGGCTAGTGCACCTCGTGCTGTGCCGGTTGGGTTACTCTGCCAGAGAGTGCCTAGTGCACCTCGTGCTGTGCCGGTTGGGTTACTCTGCCAGAGAGTGCCTAGTGCACATCATGTGCTGTGCCGGTTGGGTTACTCTGCCAGAGAGTGCCTAGTGCACCTCGTGCTGTGCCGGTTGGGTTATTCTGCCAGAGAGTGCCTAGTGCACCTCGTGCTGTGCCGGTTGGGTTATTCTGCCAGAGAGTGCCTAATGCACATCATGTGCTGTGCCGGTTGGGTTACTCTGCCAGAGAGTGCCTAGTGCACCTCGTGCTGTGCCGGTTGGGTTACTCTGCCAGAGAGTGCCTAGTGCACCTCGTGCTGTGCCGGTTGGGTTACTCTGCCAGAGAGTGCCTAGTGCACCTCGTGCTGTGCCGGTTGGGTTACTCTGCCAGAGAGTGCCTAGTGCACCTCGTGCTGTGCCGGTTGGGTTACTCTGCCAGAGAGTGCCTAGTGCACCTCGTGCTGTGCCGGTTGGGTTATTCTGCCAGACAGTGCCTAGTGCACCTCATGTGCTGTGCCGGTTGGGTTATTCTGCCAGACAGTGCCTAGTGCACCTCATGTGCTGTGCCGGTTGGGTTACTCTGCCAGAGAGTGCCTAGTGCACCTCGTGCTGTGCCGGTTGGGTTATTTTACCAGAGAGTGCCTAGTGCACCTCGTGCTGTGCCGGTTGGGTTACTCTGCCAGAGAGCGCCTAGTGCAACTCGTGCTGTGCCGGTTGGGTTATTCTGCCAGAGAGTGCCTAGTGCACCTCGTGCTGTGCCGGTTGGGTTACTCTGCCAGAGAGTGCCTAGTGCACCTCGTGCTGTGCCGGTTGGGTTACTCTGCCAGAGAGTGCCTAGTGCACATCATGTGCTGTGCCGGTTGGGTTACTCTGCCAGAGAGTGCCTAGTGCACCTCGTGCTGTGCCGGTTGGGTTACTCTGCCAGAGAGTGCCTAGTGCACCTCGTGCTGTGCCGGTTGGGTTATTCTGCCAGAGAGTGCCTAGTGCACCTCGTGCTGTGCCGGTTGGGTTACTCTGCCAGAGAGTGCCTAGTGCACATCATGTGCTGTGCCGGTTGGGTTACTCTGCCAGAGAGTGCCTAGTGCACCTCGTGCTGTGCCGGTTGGGTTACTCTGCCAGAGAGTGCCTAGTGCACCTCGTGCTGTGCCGGTTGGGTTATTCTGCCAGAGAGTGCCTAGTGCACCTCGTGCTGTGCCGGTTGGGTTATTCTGCCAGAGAGTGCCTAATGCACATCATGTGCTGTGCCGGTTGGGTTACTCTGCCAGAGAGTGCCTAGTGCACCTCGTGCTGTGCCGGTTGGGTTACTCTGCCAGAGAGTGCCTAGTGTACCTCGTGCTGTGCCGGTTGGGTTACTCTGCCAGAGAGTGCCTAGTGCACCTCGTGCTGTGCCGGTTGGGTTACTCTGCCAGAGAGTGCCTAGTGCACCTCGTGCTGTGCCGGTTGGGTTACTCTGCCAGAGAGTGCCTAGTGCACCTCGTGCTGTGCCGGTTGGGTTACTCTGCCAGAGAGTGCCTAGTGCACCTCGTGCTGTGCCGGTTGGGTTACTCTGCCAGAGAGTGCCTAGTGCACCTCGTGCTGTGCCGGTTGGGTTACTCTGCCAGAGAGTGCCTAGTGCACCTCGTGCTGTGCCGGTTGGGTTACTCTGCCAGAGAGTGCCTAGTGCACCTCGTGCTGTGCCGGTTGGGTTACTCTGCCAGAGAGTGCCTAGTGCACCTCGTGCTGTGCCGGTTGGGTTACTCTGCCAGAGAGTGCCTAGTGCACCTCGTGCTGTGCCGGTTGGGTTACTCTGCCAGAGAGTGCCTAGTGCACCTCGTGCTGTGCCGGTTAGGTTACTCTGCCAGAGAGTGCCTAGTGCACCACGTGCTGTGCCGGTTAGGTTATTCTGCCAGAGAGTGCCTAGTGCACCTCGTGCTGTGCCGGTTGGGTTATTCTGCCAGAGAGTGCCTAGTGCACCTCGTGCTGTGCCGGTTGGGTTACTCTGCCAGAGAGTGGCTAGTGCACCTCGTGCTGTGCCGGTTGGGTTACTCTGCCAGAGAGTGCCTAGTGCACCTTATGTGCTGTGCAGGTTGGGTTATTCTGCCAGAGAGTGCCTAGTGCACCTCGTGCTGTGCCGGTTGGGTTATTCTGCCAGAGAGTGGCTAGTGCACCTCATGTGCGGTGCCGGTTGGGTTATTCTGCCAGAGAGTGCCTAGTGCACCTCGTGCTGTGCCGGTTGGGTTATTCTGCCAGAGAGTGCCTAGTGCACCTCGTGCTGTGCCGGTTGGGTTATTCTGGCAGAGAGTGCCTAGTGCACCTCGTGCTGTGCCGGTTGGGTTACTCTGCCAGAGAGTGCCTAGTGCACCTCGTGCTGTGCCGGTTGGGTTACTCTGCCAGAGAGTGCCTAGTGCACATCATGTGCTGTGCCGGTTGGGTTATTCTGCCAGAGAGTGGCTAGTGCACCTCGTGCTGTGCCGGTTGGGTTATTCTGCCAGAGAGTGGCTAGTGCACCTCGTGCTGTGCCGGTTGGGTTATTCTGCCAGAGAGTGCCTAGTGCACCTCGTGCTGTGCCGGTTGGGTTATTCTGCCAGAGAGTGGCTAGTGCACCTCGTGCTGTGCCGGTTGGGTTATTCTGCCAGAGAGTGCCTAGTGCACCTCGTGCTGTGCCGGTTGGGTTATTCTGCCAGAGAGTGCCTAGTGCACCTCGTGCTGTGCCGGTTGGGTTATTCTGCCAGAGAGTGGCTAGTGCACCTCGTGCTGTGCCGGTTGGGTTATTCTGCCAGAGAGTGCCTAGTGCACCTCGTGCTGTGCCGGTTGGGTTATTCTGCCAGAGAGTGGCTAGTGCACCTCGTGCTGTGCCGGTTGGGTTATTCTGCCAGAGAGTGGCTAGTGCACCTCGTGCTGTGCCGGTTGGGTTATTCTGCCAGAGAGTGCCTAGTGCACCTCGTGCTGTGCCGGTTGGGTTATTCTGCCAGAGAGTGGCTAGTGCACCTCGTGCTGTGCCGGTTGGGTTATTCTGCCAGAGAGTGCCTAGTGCACCTCGTGCTGTGCCGGTTGGGTTATTCTGCCAGAGAGTGGCTAGTGCACCTCGTGCTGTGCCGGTTGGGTTATTCTGCCAGAGAGTGCCTAGTGCACCTCGTGCTGTGCCGGTTGGGTTATTCTGCCAGAGAGTGCCTAGTGCACCTCGTGCTGTGCCGGTTGGGTTATTCTGCCAGAGAGTGGCTAGTGCACCTCGTGCTGTGCCGGTTGGGTTATTCTGCCAGAGAGTGGCTAGTGCACCTCGTGCTGTGCCGGTTGGGTTATTCTGCCAGAGAGTGCCTAGTGCACCTCATGTGCTGTGCCGGTTGGGTTATTCTGCCAGAGAGTGCCTAGTGCACCTCGTGCTGTGCCGGTTGGGTTATTCTGCCAGAGTGGCTAGTGTTTAGTGCGGGTTTCTGGATTACTGACTTTGCTAGAGCCACTACATACGGGGTACGCTGCTTTGCGCGAACCCGGAAGTGGCTGTGAGAGGCAGTGAGACGTGAGGTTTCAGCCGTTTCCAGCGCGCGGGAACGCAGGCCTTTGCCAGCAAGTTACTGCCGAGCCAGAAACCCACGGAGCAGGGCAACAAAGAGATACACCTTTATTGGATGTTTTGGACAGACTTTTATAATGTAAGTTGATATTTGCACTTATTTGTACTGTTTATTACAATTCTTTCACCCTTGGTGCGCCTTGTGCTTTCTTTTCTCCGTGATCGGTCCATCTGAAGATTTATCCCCCGGTGGACACCTGTGGAGGAGGCGAACACCTCCACGTACAAGAGCTGCAAGAGTGGGAGAGCTGACCATCTTCAAGGTCCTTTTGGAAGCAAGAGCGCGGATCAAAGACTGCACAATTGGTACTTTGTGACACCCATTTAACTATGAGTTGTTTAAAAACAAAAAAAATGCTACAAGTATTTTCTCATAGTACTAAACGGATGTAAAATAAACACATGTAGGTAATTGCTTTGTCGGCAGCTTTAAACAGTGTATTACTATACTAGTCAAGACTATTTTACAACTGTTATTTTGAATCAATTCGAAACTTCCCATTTGAACTGTTTATTCTGTAAGATGATCCATACTGCTGCCGCTATAAAACAGTAGAATACAAATAGCAACTAGAGGTTAAAATCTATTGTTAAAATGATTAGGGTTTTGCTTATGAATACATTCTTTGACAATGTATATAAAAGTAACAAAGTACGTCAATCAATTTTTATGACAGATTATCTGTCTCAGATAAAAAGGAAATGTGTGTCTATAAACAAAATGTGAAAACAAAAAAATGTGATCAAGTGCTAAAGTTTAAAACACCAATGTGACAAGTTACAAATAAACATAGGCTGCTTGGTAATATTGCCAGTACTAACAGAAAATACGTGAAAAAGAGAAAAAAACCTGGCGCCAAAAGTTCAATGGAAAGTCCTGTACTCCTCAGGGGATCCGCACACTTGCTTGACAGGCCATGTAATGAAAAAAACACAAACAAACACAGATCATAGTGCAACACTGTAGGGTTAAAACAGCTCTACACTACACACCACATATAACAGTGAGACTCCTAGTGACAATTAAAAATACTATTTATTTAAAAAGAACTATGCCATAAAATGGTAAGGACAAATACAGAACACCGCTGGTCATCCGGGATGGAAAAATCAGAGCCTATATAGCTTTAAATGGTTAATTAATTTTTTAATTGGTTAGGGTATATTAGTGTGTCACCTAATATCATTTTTTGCAGCCCCTGAGGAAGTAGAGTAACGTTTACGAAACGCATAGGGCAGGTGACACTGTCACTTTGTGTTTGGTACTGGACGTGTATGGGACATTTGGTTTGGAGCCTTTTTACATCTGCCAGCTCCTGGTATTCAGCACGCACGAACTGTCCCTTTAAGGGCACGGGCACGGGCACACTCGCACGCGGGCGCGCAGAGACCTGTGAAACCGGAGGAGGAAGTGAGGAGAATGGCTACATGTGGTGCAGAGCCGTGTACCCCACGAGTTGGCCTCCGTCACCGGCACGGCTCCTGGTAGTTCCTGAAGGGAGGTTTTGTACGTGAGTCGCGGCGGAGCAGGATAACAACTCTGCAAGGATACCATCTGCGCCAAGAGGACTCTGTATAACACTGTGTGTATATGCCCTGCTGCTTGTAAGTAGGGCTCTGATTTTTCCATCCCGGATGACCAGCGGTGTTCTGTATTTGTCCTTACCATTTTATGGCATAGTTCTTTTTAAATAAATAGTATTTTTAATTGTCACTAGGAGTCTCACTGTTATATGTGGTTTGTAGTGTAGAGCTGTTTTAACCCTACAGTGTTGCACTATGATCTGTGTTTGTTTGTGTTTTTTTCATTACATGGCCTGTCAAGCAAGTGTGCGGATCCCCTGAGGAGTACAGGACTTTCCATTGAACTTTTGGCGCCAGGTTTTTTTCTCTTTTTCACGTGTCTATAAACAGGCAACAATTAACCTACTGTCTTAAAAATGAGAGAAGCATGAGCAAATACAAACCATGCAGAATAAACCTGTTAGGAAAACACAGACATACTCTCCAAGTTACCCAATTGTTCCCCTTAAAGCGGCAATCCATGTGTTTTTTTTTTATTTCTTTTCATTATTTTTTTTACATTGGATTGAAGCAGTGGGGGTCCGAAGCTGAACCCTATTAATTTCAGGACCCCCTTCTTCCAGAGATACTTACCTCCATAGGGGGGTGCTGGTAGCCAGTTGGCTAGCAGGATTCATGTTGTGGCAGAGTTTCAAAACTCTGGCGCTCTGCGGGCCAATAGGAAGCCGTGACGTCATCTGGTTCGGCTTCCTACGTGGCACAGGAGCTTTAAATCCCAACTAGGCTCAGCAGGAGCGGCTACCGACACTCCCTATGGAGGCAAGAATGTCCGGAAGCAAGGGGTCCACGCAGCTGGAATTAATGGGGTTCAGATCCAGAGACACCCTGCTTCAAACCTGTGTTAAAAGATTTAAATTAAAATAAAAAAGCATGAATTGCTCCTTTAAGTGATATGAAATGTGCACAAAGTATTACTCACCAGGGTTCGCACTGAAACCGTAGCTTGAATGCATTACGTCAGGCTACTTTAATTAAGAAGGGACTTTTACTTTCACAAAAAGGTGACACGTCTAGTGGCAAGCAACGCCGCCAGCAGTAAGGCAACATTTTGCAATCTGGACAATGATCAGGAAAAACAAGCGAAATTGATTAAATAATTACTCCTACGCATTAAAACGCCAGCTGCAATAAAGGGAGCCGAACAAAGAGCTGAGGTTCCACGAGTTTTGTTTTTCCTTGAACGCATTGCCTTAACTTTATACTGATGGTAACACTCTATTTTGAAGTTCCCCAGAAGGTTTTGTTTTATGGCGATATACTGTAGATAAAATTTCATATTTCAATATGGCTCTATTTATGATTTTTTTTTTTTTTTTTTTTTAAACTGAAACTACTTTGCTGGCACCTACAGGGTTTTCATGGGGAAAATGTATTGCCTTGTAACGAAAAAACGTAACAAAAGTGACGTCACGCTACTGAGCGCGCGCATGCGCATAATAGGCCGCACGGAGGTTGTAGTCAGCGCATGAGCAGAAGTACACTCTCGCCTGCCCCCCCCACCCCCCTCCGCTTCCAGGCTACTGCTTATGGCCGTGGGCCTCTGCGCATGCGCATCACGGACCTCTTCGCATGTGCGCCACCAAAGAGAGGAAGGACCGAGGGGGAGAAGAGGAGCTGGGAACACCGAGCAGGGAGAAAAAGGAGACCCTGCAACAAGGCACACACAGTCACACACACAAAGTCACACACACACACACAAACACAAGGAATTCACAATCAGTATAAATATAGAAGTGCAAATAGCTAAAACAGGGTGTGTGTGCCATGCACGCGCGTTCTAACTCAATCTTCTGTGTGTATTATCACTGAAATTGTGTTTTGATTTTTAATTAAAAACATCACCATCACAAATACAATGTGTGACAAAAGACAAATAGGTTCCACTTAAAATGCGCACACCCCTCTCTTTATTTATTTTTTAACGTGTCTCATAACTTTACTATGCTTGCTTTTATTTGTGAATCGTGAAATTAAGTTCAAGTGGCAAAAACCCTTCCCTTAATCAAAGTAGGTGCTGGATCCACAATCGGGTCCAGCACCAACATTCCTGTGGGCCAGGACAGACGTCTACACCTTAGCGCTGATGGTGAGACTTTGCTGTGAGAGAGGAGGAGTACCTATTAAGATTGGTGGGCCTACCTGTTGGGCTTTTGAGTTTCCCAGCAGGGAAAGGGACTGAGGCCCAACTTCTGGGTTTGGCTGCCAAGGCCCGTCTTCGCCGCCAGGACAGTTGTACTCAATACACATTCCAGGATGACCACGTGGAAACTATTTCTGGGTATATTGGCTATATTTGGCTGGAGCTAAACAGGAAAAGACCTCCCTTGCATTCATATGCAGTGCATTTCATGGTTTTCTGTGACTGATTTCTGTATTCACATACTGACAAATCTAAGCAAAAAAGAGGCTGGCTTATTTATGTAGAAAATAAGCGGTTTCAGTGCAAAATATTTCATTACAAAATGGTAAAGGATAATACTACTCAATACTGTAAATCCTCTTAGATTGTATTAAATTGAGGTTAATCTGTTTGTTGTGGTTGTGTTTGTCATTAACCCCCCCCCCACACACACACACACACCCCCTCCCACCCTCCCTGTGTACTGCACGGCAGAATGTAGAAGGTGTATTTGGAACTTGACCAAAATGTCAGGCTCCTGTGTGTTCTGGGTCAATAAACACCCTCTATTTTGCATTCATTTTGTCTGGTGCAGATAATAGACCATTCTGGTCTTTTTCATTCTGGTCTAATCTTGAAGAAACGATAACATATGCCATATGGATACCCGGACCCGAAGAGCTTACAATTTAATGACCACAGCTAATTAGGAGGTCCGTGAGGTTTGGAGTATGTTTTCATGCAGTGCTTCTGTGGGGAGGTGCTCTTTTTAACCCCTTACTTGCCCCTCCACAGTCATGTGAGAAGCAGACAACTGCACCTTGAGTTTGTCCCTTTTTGTTCCTCGTTGATACAGTTAACCACTCTGCAGTCAGACGGGGCTGCATTTTACCAGTTCAGTTGCATGTTTTCTGCTGAAACCTACATACAGTACTGTACATAGTAGGGACAGGGAATAGTTCCGTGGGCGCCTATAAAATTTTACCACTATAAAGGATATACGAAAACCAAGCCTGTTGGTTGTGAAGATTGTTGATCCTCACGGTGGGCTTGAAAACAAAGAGAAAGCACAACACATAGTGTAATACTGTTGAAACATTAAACAAACAACATATAAGACAACATATAACAGCTGAATACTGAAATGGTATTTTTAGGACAATAAAATCATTTAATAACAATTAATATTTACTATAATGCACAATTTGCATGGACATATAGATTTAAGCAATTAAAAATCTGAATAGGTGGTTCAACTGCTCCGTAGCACCAATGTTGATGATAGCAATGCCTACTCACCAGATGGAATAGGTTTGCAGGCAGTGGATATTTTAGAGAGTATCCCCTCTCATCTGTGTGCTGCTCTCTGCTTAGCTGGCGTCTCTGTCGGCTCGTGGGTGCAGCTCATCAGCAGGGACTCCTGCAGCTCCAGGAAGCACGTCTGAGCAGATGGAACTCAGCTGCAGCTGATTCAGCACAATGTCAGCCACGGACCACCGTGAGCTAGTCTATCTGCTGCTCACTGCTAGCTGGCGTCTCTATCCGCTCGTGGACGCAACTTGTCAGCAGGTACTCCTGCAGGGCGCCAAGCAGGGTGCTTGAATAATGGGAAACCGCAACAGCTGGTTCAACTCGTCGGCGGCTATAAGAGATGGTTAGCTGGCAGCTCACGTTGATTCACCGATGTACGGGGGGTACTACACCAATGTGTGCGGGGCTTGAACCTCCACCCTACACTGTACATAGTAGGGCTACTTTTCTCCTGGTTTTAAAAGTGCAGTACCTGCTAAGGCCCAATTGAAAAACCATTGCAGTGACATGCTTATGGGGATAACACTGTTTTTTTTGTTTGTTTTTACAAAAATCAGACAATTAGAAGTATTTGACTAAACTTTTATTTAGAAAGCGGTTTGAAATGTTTCACAGAATTGCCTTATAATGATATATATCTAGTAGTACGTAGCAGACATACAAATACCATCATACTGCACCGACACACTTTATTCGAGCAAATACCCAGTATGTACCTGGCAGATACCTGGAATGCGCCGCTCCTCACCTCTGACAAGCCCCGTTGCGTTTGCCTTCCCAGCCTGGGTTCATGCCTGGCTGACGGGCGGCTGATCTGTTAAATGATAATGATTAGGATTTAATAGGCTGCAATGCTTCGCGTGTCTACCAGATGGCATAAATTCATGAATTGTAATGCAGTATATATATATACTGTGCAGTATTGCAGCCAGCGGGAATAAAATGCTTCAATCCCTGCCTGGAAAATACCTCAATGCACTCGGGCAGAAAACAGTCACAAACCTCAATACACTCGGGTATACCCGAATTCGTGGGACTAGCCGAGCTCGAATAAAGTGTGTCGCCAGTGTATAGCACAGGGGTGCGCAAACCTTTCCCCCTGCGCACCCCTGCCTGCTCTCCTTACCAGCTCGTGCCCCCCCTCCTTCCTTGTCTTCGGCGTGAATGACACCGCAGGGTCACGTGACAAAGTTTCCATGGCAACGTGAAACCCCGCGGCATCAAATACCATGGCGACGCGTTGCAGAAGACAAGGTAGGAGACATTGCAGGGGCCTCACGCGATCCCCAGACATTTAATTTAAATGCCTTGGGGAAGAGCAAGGGGGTCTCTGCAACCGCCGCACACCAGCTGAAAAATCTTGTGCCCCTCCCACTTTGCGCACCCCTGATATAGCGGATAAATAACTGGCAACAGAAAACGTATACAGAGTGGCAAGGACATAATGGAGGAACACCCGATAAATCCCAGGGAAAGCAGGAGTTCGTAGAGGAAAAATAAACAATCACCACTATTGCCTCAAATTTGGTTCCATATACCACATTAGTTTAAATCGATTCAGAACCATCGTCTGACTATTCAGCGGCAACCTATTGGTACAGAGACTGACAGTATACGCATTATTTTTTTAAATCATTGTTTTAAAGTTAATTTGGAAACCTGGTAAGAGGAGACTTGTTGTGCCCACTACCTTGTGTGTGATGTTACGCTCTCCCATCGTCATCTTTAGTGGTTCTCTAGCAGGGGCAGGGAAGGCTAAAGGTAAGGGCAACACTTGACTGACAATCACTCCAACATTCAGAATTCTGATTGAATAAGAAAGCTGGTTTGATTTCCAAATAAACGAAAGTATCCAGACCAGCGGTCTCCAACCTTTTTTTGTTACGGAAACCAATGTGAAATTCTGAGGAACCTCAACCCTCTCATAGCGCGTCTGAGATCAGATGCATCGTAAGGAACCGGAACCCTCTCTAATAGCGCGTCTGAGATCAGATGCATTATAAGGAACCCCAACCCTCTCTAATAGCGTGTCTGAGATCAGATGCATGGTAATGAACCCCAATCCGAACCCTCTCTAATAGCGCGTCTGAGATCAGATGCATTGTAAAATCTTCTGTATTTGGTACAATTTTAAAATGACCTGAAAATACCCAAGAGTTCTTAGGAACACAGGTTGAAAAACACTGATCCAGACCTTTGAAGCAGGGTTACATTTGTTGAAGGAAACCAGTTACGTTGCTAAGTACAACACAAAACTTTTTGTCAACGAACTGGGTTTCAGCAATTGCAAATACGTTATCACTACTGGACATTCAGTGACTGTACATCAAGTTGTTCTTATCAGAAATTAGTCTCACTAGCTGAAGGTCAATGACTTCCAGCAACAAGGAACCTCACATACTGTACATGAGGTATAAATCTCTCCACTGCAAAAGCTCCACCTGTATGTACGCTGGCATTAGTCAATGAAATGTGTACAGAACACCAACAGGGTGAGTTAGCCAGTATGTCACTGGAAGGCTCCAAACCGTGTAAGAAGTCTGTTGTTACGTTAGATTGTAATTCCAAATATGCCTGGATAAATTATGCAAGGTCTAACGCAACGTCTAAGAAACTAGGTCACCGGACATAAATGTGTTTTTGTCTTGAATGCGGCTCAAACAAGTCTCAACACGCTGGTATTACAACAGCAAGAACTAATAGCCACTAAGTACTGGATATTACATTTTTCTACAGAGCTTTCCACATGATGCATTTTTTTTATTTAATTGAATGTTTGAAGAAAAAAGAAAAAGAAAAACCCACAAAGTTTAGGCATTATTCACTGCTGACTATGGGGTATTTTTCAAAAGCAGATGACCTATTTCAGCATGTGCACAATATACATGGACTTTGGCTTCATAACCACTGTTGAGTTGGCAAATTGATACTGAAAAGGTCAACATAACAGCGCGGAAGAAACATATGATCGAGTACAGCTTCATTTAAAGTTACCATGCGCCTATCAGTGACCTTCTAAAGTAGCATGCCAATTTATGTAGAGCTGAAAGAAAAGCAAAACTATTGACTGGTCTCTCTTGACACTTAACATTTGTTTTATAATTTAAAGTGTGGTTAACATCATTTTAGACCTCAAAGTCATACTATAAAAAACACAATGGCAAATGCTGGTGAATATGCAGTCAATACAACATTTACTGCTTAGAAAACATGTTATGGGGGAGGAGGGAAGTAATTCCTATGCTGCTTTTAATGACAGAAGAGTTATAAAGCAGCCCAGATAAAAATCTAAGTTTTTAACCTATTTTTCTGACAATCCCTATTAATTGTGCATCCCATTACTTAATCCCAAATTAGGACCATTTAAGGTCCTAAAAAAAAAACTAGTTTGTATCGGAAATGAAATACATTATTATCGCTGCATTTCTATTTGCAACTGCAGTGACAGAAACACTGTGTAGTCATAACGAAACTAAATTCCTAATTTTCTTCTACAACACCATTATTCAGCCATATATTTAAATCACATCATACAGATGTCACAGGATTTGTTGTTCTCTCAGGTGTTACATGTTGTGATATACTGTGTAGCCCTGGGTAGTTTGGGGGCTATAGTTCTGTCCTCCTCCTGCCAGTAATACCTGGTAAGGGCAGGTTTGCCAGGAGTCATCATGGGTTTTCCCCACTTCATGCAGTGCAGTGAGTCAGTGAAGGTAGTGTCATCAGGCCTTGGGTCCAATTAGAGTGACATGGGTGGTGCCTGCTGAAGCTACTTAATGTACTGCAACTTCCTATTTAGGAGTTGGTCTCTACCATGATAGAGACAGGATACCTGTGCCAAGCTGCCAGGGCTCTGGTACGCTTGAGGCCCTCCCTTAGGGGAGCTTGGTGTAACCCCATACCTCCTATCTCACCAGGGGATAAGGGAAGAGCTAGAACCTCTCTCGGTGCCCTTGGCTGGGAGTTGAGTTCAGGGACATCCTGAGGGTGGATACCTTGGTGTGCTGTGATCTGGCTGCTGCTAAAGAGGAAGATCAAATAAAGAAGCTGCTGCATTTTACCTATACCTCCTGCCTGAGATTGAAGTATATTGGGAGGGGAACGAGTTATTTTGCAGATACTTCACCCCATACCACTGGGGGCTACACAAGATGGAGTCGCTGCACCTGTAAGTAGAATTCGGCCACAACCCCAGAAGCCTGTCCTGGTATCCCCCTACACCATCATGCGGGAGACTCAGGGCCCCCTGTTACCAGCTGGTATGCACCATTCAGACCGATGTAACCAGAGCAGTATTTCCCCTAGGACACCCTATGTGAGATCGGGTGGGGGAAACAGGGTTACAACTGTAATGTGTCAACATTGCTCCAAAATGCTATGTAAACTCTGATATTCTGGGATATGTTGTGTTCTATGGTGGAACAATGCCATGTGATATGTAGCTATAACTGTATTCCCATTGGAAATCCTCCAGGTTAGACTGATGCCTCTTTAGGTAACACAGCAGCCAGTTTAAAAAGAACATTGCTTTAAAGCAGCAGTCTCCGTGTGGCTCAATTTTTGGGGGGAGGGGTATTTAAAAAAATGAATTGTATATACATCTATAATGTATCGCCGAATCCCTGACTATCAGCTGTTACAGTGTTACGCTAGGGTGGAGGCTGAGACGCGACATCCACCACGATTGCGGTACCGGGATTGTATCCCAATATGCAGATTTACACTGCCATATTGTAAGTGGCTGTTCACCTTTGAGTACATAAACCCAGTTTTATAGTACACTGTACTTCACTATTTTTGTCTTTTCTTGTTATTTTTAGGACCGTTTTCTATTTCATTTGGGACTCCCATCCATGCAGTTCAGTCTGCAAGTGTCTTTTTTGTTTACCGTAGCGGTTTGTGGTTTTTGCCCTATTAGCTTATTTAGCTAGATCAGTGGTTTCCAACCTTTTATTGGTTAAGGAACCCCAAGTGAAATTCCGAGGAACCCCCAACCACCTCTAATAGCAACGCTGTGATCAGATGCATTGTAAATTCTTCTGTATTTGATAACATTTTCAAATCCCCAGAACATTTCAAGGCAACAAGAAACCTCCACCGTATTGCATATAGCAAATAAAAAGATCACTTGTGAACACATTCACATGTCTTAGGCAGGTCTGCAACCCTGCCTATCACCATTATCCCCAGCATACAGTGCTTCCACTGCAGCAAGGGATTCTGGGAAATGACATGCAAATGCGCACACAATGTGTCACCTTTTGTCTGAAAAAACAGTTACATGGAGCCCACATAAGCTAATGCTCGCTGTTAACACAGCTTTAAAAGCACAGCATGGGAATCGGATGCAAAGCCAGAGAAACCATTCACAGACATGTTTCAACCTTAATGGGTATCATCAGTGTGAAGTTGGTTGTACTGCTGGCTTTGCATTTTCAACGCTGTAGGGTTTACCATCACGATTTAAGTTATGGTGGGTGAATATATATATATATATATATATATCTATATATTGGTGATTGCCGGAACGCAATAATGGGAGGTTTGGGAAAGATTTCTTTTAATGTCACATCCTCTGCCAGCATGGGTTGCAGATCTTTGATTGATATATATATATATATATATATATATATATATCAAAGATCTGCAACCCATGCTGGCAGAGGATGTGACATTAAAAGAAATCTTTCCCAAACCTCCCATTATTGCGTTCCGGCAATCACCAAACCTCAAACAGAAATTAGTCAACAGAAAAGTTCTAGTTCCTCCCCTGTACGTTACATGGATTTGATTTTATGTATGTGTAGTGCTGTTTTTTTTATGAAGGGGAGGGTCTTGAACGGGATGTTATGCAACCAGTATGGTATTTAAAGTTCTCTATGGATAGCTGAGTATCCTTTGAAAAAGTTGCTTTGACTGACGAATCAGGACGTATGCAGCGTCACTGTGTCATCACTGGGGGACGGTGTATCGTGGCCGGATCGCGTCTCTGGAGTTGCAGAAGGCTAACCGCATTAACTGCTCATTGGAGCTAGCTGCCTTGCTGGGACTTTTTATTATTGAGGACCCAGGCTCTTGCCGGAGCTCTGTAAAGTTTGCTGAGGACATCACTTGCGGTTGCCGACGGCGTACCAACCCAATGTGGCGGTGACTATTTGTGTTCACAACTGCCTGAATTGTGCTTCCTTTGTGAGTGAGCCTGTTTCCTCCCCTTCCCATTAAATGTTAAAGATTAAAGATTAAATGCTATGGGCCGTGCGCTCTCTTTTTCTTTTGAGAATAATAATAATAATAATATATATATATCTATATATATATATATAGATATATATATAGATATATATATATTATTATTATTATTATTCTATATATTATATATTCTATATATATATAAACACAAGGTACATTATCCACTCACAAGATTGCAAAAAAAGTGACAGCTTTCAGAGATTATCTCTAAACGTTACAAACTGACACTGTGGGAGGCACCGTCGCATGGTAAAATTTAGAGATAATCTTTCGCTTTTTTGCAACCGTGTGAGATTTTATATATATAAAAAATAAAAACAAATCTACACTTTTGCACTATGAAGCTTGCATTTCTTTCTCTTTTTGTGCTTTTGGACTTGGTTTGTCCCCTTAGAAGGTGCCCAAGACTACATCATCGCTTACATTCTGGATGGACCGATACACATTTGAACATTATATCTATATTTAATATTATTTCATTTATAATAGCTGTATTGTGTCACAATGGTTACAATATGTTTCTAGATTCTATTTTGTGATTTAGGATAATCTATATATGATTATACCTGTATATTTATATAATTTCACATAAAAAAAAATCTTGTTTTATATATATATATATATTTATTTATTTTCACATATTCGAGCACTGATATATTTTAACTAGTTCGCAAAGATTTGTCAACACACAAACACACAGTAGTTTTTACTCAAAGTGTGTATTGAAAATACAGGGCACCACAACCAATGTTTCGGTCCGCATAGAGGAACCTTCCTCAGGGTTCCTCATTGTAACATCGCCGGAAGAAGAGATCAGTGTATCTCGAAAGCTCGCACAAATAAAAGCATTTCGTTAGCCACAGAACGGTATCATCTATTTATTTTTTGATTATTGAAGCTCGGCTAACACGGTACTGATACCTCTACATGTGTGTATATATGTTGTTTAATCAATAAAATCTTGTTCATTTTTTCTGAATTGGCGGAGCATCTGTTTCTTTTTAACCATCTTTATCTTATAGATTAGTTTAGGTGTAATTTAGAGTGCTACTAAGGGGATTGTCTTTGTTCTTTTCATCTGTGTGTCTTATATATATATCTATATATATATATAATCAAAAAAATAAAAAAATAAATAGATGATACCGTTCTGTGGCTAATGAAATGCTTTTATTTGTGCGAGCTTTCGAGATACACTGATCTCTTCTTCCGGCGATGTTACAATGAATGAAGCAAAATTGTAACATCGCCGGAAGAAGAGATCAGTGTATCTCGAAAGCTCGCACAAATAAAAGCATTTCGTTAGCCACAGAACGGTATCATCTATTTATTTTTTTATTTTTTTGATTATTGAAGCTCGGCTAACACGGTACTGATACCTCTATATATATATATATATATATATATATATATATATATATATATATATAATCAAAAAATAAATAGATGATACCGTTCTGTGGCTAACGAAATGCTTTTATTTGTGCGAGCTTTCGAGATACACTGATCTCTTCTTCCGGCGATGTTACAATGAATGAAGCAAGGATAACTTGAAAACAGTGTCTCTTGGAATGTTATCTGTGCTTCTCCTTCCCCCGGTGTGGATGTGTTTTATGGCTAGAGGTGTCAAAGGGTAACTGAAAGCAAGTGAAGAAAGAGTGTGTACTGTATGTGTATCAGTGTGAATAAAAATGAATGGAGAGCCCACAGTATAAACAGTGCTCTACACAGGGTGCTAGTGCTTGACACCTCTAGCCATAAAACACATCCACACCGGGGGAAGGAGAAGCACAGATAACATTCCAAGAGACACTGTTTTCAAGTTATCCTTGCTTCATTCATTGTAACATCGCCGGAAGAAGAGATCAGTGTATCTCGAAAGCTCGCACAAATAAAAGCATTTCGTTAGCCACAGAACGGTATCATCTATTTATTTTTTGATTATTGAAGCTCGGCTAACACGGTACTGATACCTCTACATGTATATGTATATATATATATATATATATATATATATATATATATATATATATATATATTTTTTTTTTTAATATATTATATATATATATATATATATATATATATATATATAAAAAAAGAAAAGAAAAAAGCGCCGATTCCTAGTGCATTACTGTGCAGTAAAATATTTAATTTCCCAAAAAGGCTCATAAAATGAACTCACAAACATAGATAGGTAAAAAGCATGTTATGAGATAATACTTATGCTCCAAAGGATCAGCAACCGCCGCTTCACTGCTAGACTGCTCCGTGGCTTCACCGTGTCCAATCTTATCCTCGTGGTTCACCGTCAAACAGGAACTCACGAAGTCGGGCTCACCGCAACTCCTCTCCCCGGTCACACACCAACAGATGAACTTTGGTTCCCTCCGGGGACGATAGATGTGGCGGGACTGTAAATGACGTCACCCGGTCGATTTGAAGGACAAACGGGCTAGGATTTACCAACAGATCTGCCAGCAGCGTTGGAGGATCAACTGCACAACTGTCCCTACGCGTTTCATCAGATTAACTGACTTCTTCAGGGGTCCTATCTATGTTTGTGAGTTCATTTTATGAGCCTTTTTGGGAAATTAAATATTTTATTGCACAGTAATGCACTAGGAATCAGCGCTTTTTTTTTCTTTTTTTCTATGCAGATGGTGAGGGAGGTCGTTGCACCTTCATTGAAGCTGCCTGTTTCCTGATAGTGCTTTATTTTTATTTCCCCTTCATTGGACATTGCTTTTGGACTCAAAAGGACAGCTTGTATTGTGCACCTATAGGAGGTTCCACAGCACCATATGTTTATTTTTATATATATATATATATATATTATTTAATTTAATATGGTTAGACATCTATTTGTCATGTTTTATTAATGTATATTGGTTAATATATTTACATAATCAATACTTACAATTTTAAATATATTCATTCCACCTCATTCTCTGACATCTCCACACAGGCGCAGATCTATATTGTATATAATTATATATATATATATATATTTAATATATATATTTTACACACACACACACACACACACACACACACACACACACACACACACACACACACACACACACATACACACACACACACACACACACACACAATGTTTTAACAGGAAGTAATACATTGAGCGTAACCGCTCATTTTCAAGCATGTCCTGGGCACAGTTATGATGACAAATACATGGTTACACGTTATATTTACAGACATTTCGTGGACAGTTCGAGATAATAAGATTATGGGTGAATGCAACAGTTACAGACTAGATTAAAATGTGAGACAGCGAAATCCTTGGAATTACCGTATTGGCCCGAATATAGCACAGCCTTGCACATAATACTACCCTAAAGTTTTGAAGGTGTTCTACATGAAAAATAAAAGGTGTTAGGCTAAATCCCCGATGTTCGGTGGGTGCTACATGCGCGCGTGCACAGTTTAAAACCACAATCTGTGGTCTGTAGGCAGTAATGTGAGGCGCAGGGGGCGTGGCCAAAACAGATGCGGGGGGCGCCGCCAAGACGTCAGGCAAAACACAAAGCACAGCCAAGCAGCTCAAAGCACTGCGCTCCCATTGGTCCAAGCTATCTGCCCTGCTATTGGCTTCTAGAACACCAAGTGAACGCATGGGAAGACATTTCTTGTCTCCCCTGCTGGCTGACGCGTCACTGCACTGCGTGAGTTAACACGCGAGAACACACTGGGGCCTGCCTGATTGAGGTTAGTGTCTGGTGCGCGCAGCCGTCATCACCGGGGACTTAGTCTTAGGCTGCGCATATAAGACGAGTACAGTTTTCGGAAGGAAATTTTTAGGAAAAAGACATAGCACTATGTTCAGGCAAATACGGTATTTAAACTGGAGGTAGGTTTGCATGTCTTCGGTAGATTGTTCCATTTGTCAGGTGCACGGTAAGAGAAGGAGGAGCAGCCGGATTCCTTGTTGAACCTTGGGACCTTGAACCGTCTTTTGGAGTCGGATCTTAGGTGATAACAGTAACTGAATAATTACAACCAGGTAAAACGTCTTTAGTTAACCTTTTTAATATCGGAGGGGCTGCTGCACCATAGCGCCCCTCCAGTGATGGTACTCCTCTTCTGTTCAGATCGCACTCAAGTCCTGTGGAGCGGTGAACGTGATCTGTCATTGATAAATAGACACTGGCGCGTTTATAGGTGCAATCTAATTTGCAAACAACTTAATGTAATTGCCCTACTTTATCAAACGTAATCATGCTATTGGTTGTTTCTTTGGAAATAAGGAAGAATTTTCTGGGCCTCTGATATGGAGAGAGCTTGTGAAACAAGTGTTTACTCAACCTCTAGCCAAGCCTTCCCTGTAAGGCAGCAAATAAAAGATAAGCAGGGAGGCTTAGCTTGTAAAAGCTCCTGTCCAGCACAGTCAGATCCAACAAAAGAGAGTAGCTAGAGGAAATCTAACCTCAAATTAGTGCACGTGCAAACAGGCCACATTGTCAGTGATGCTGAACTGGGCTTCTTTACATTGTATTTGGTCCTCAAATAAAAATGGACCTATGGGAGGCCAGGTCTACAGCGATGCTCAAATCACTATACAATATACCCAAAACACTACACAATATACCATGCTCATGTTGCTCTTTTCATTCTTATTGGTTGATAATTAGAGCTAGTTTAAGTAATTATGTGTTTGAAATGTTGGTTGCTCTTGATAACGGAGCTTGGGGATGGATCACTGTCACAGCTACAGTATGACTAGTAAAAGTGCCCTGTACTTTAGGGTAGTAAAGATATTTTCTTATATGACCATGATTCCTATTGCATCACCATTGCAGATAATAATACTGTGGTTGGAAAGCCAGCACCAGAAGTTTATTCAATGAATTATGCTTTTTGTCAGTGTAATCATTGAATCCCGGTTTTATTTCACTTTTTCCTAATTCATTTATTGAAATGTTATTACATACCTGTAGTAACATAGTAGATGAGGTTGAAAAAAAGACATGCGTCCATCAAGTTCAACCTATGCTAAATTTAGACGACAGATACTTTATCCTATATTCGTTCTTACAGTATATTGATCCAGAGGAAGGCAAACAAAAAGCCCCAGTGAAATAGTGTGATGGAGACTTTGTACATATAATACAGAGCGCAAAGATCAAACACTATAGTTCGAATTAACACAAAAGAAAACACATTATCAAGACTGAGTTATTGAACCGCTGATCCAACAGATCATAAAAGATACCTAATAAACTATTTACCATCGATGATAATTGATAGTTCTTAAGGGAGAAAACATGGGGGAAATTAGATTATTCTATGGGAGAGAAAATAGGAATGAAAGAGAAAAAAGGTAAGACTGCCAAACGAAACTGTAAACTGACTCACAATATTAATATCTCAATGCACTAGCTAAAAGGCAAATTGTAATTGATGTGGTAAATGAAGCCTCCTCGACTCTAAAAGCAGCAGGCCAAGCTGCTGTTTATTTATTTTTTTACATTTCCCCCTTTAATGTGTGCATCAATACAATCCACACAATAAGTGATTAGCCAAGTTACCGATCGTCAAAGATTCGGCTTGGGGATTCACTAAATGGCTGTTAAAACACCAGAAGAGGACCAAAGATGCAAAGTTCATGTGACCAGGCAGTCACTAGATACAATTGGTGCACTGCTAGAGAGAGAGCAGCGCTCAAAAAGGGGTGTGCCAGAGCCTGTTTCAGAAGTGATAGGGGATGTGACTTTGGAAATGGTTGCTATAGAAACAAAAAGGCATGTTACATTATAATACATTAAAAATGTAATTCAGAACTGTTTAAAAAAAATTCTAGAAGTATTTCCTCATAGTACAGAATAAATTTATTAAAACAAAAACATATGTAGGATATGGCTTTGTCTACAGCTTTAACCCAGCTAGTAAATACCATTGAGTTAGCAGACATAGCTCTAATACCAACTTTTAGACAGTCCGAGATATTGCTTTAATATATTTATCCCATTTGTAAGTAATTTGTCAGCGTGAGCATAATGTCTTCCTTATTTGATCAAATTGCTTTACAGGTCGGGATTAACGATTTTAACTAATTGCCAAAAAGCTTTTCCGGTGGCTAATATTTGTTTTGTTGCTTCCCTTGCCTTATGGATGCAGATGAATGACTTATGTTCCCTTTTTTTGTATGGTCACTTTCGCTCTTATGTGGTTATGTAAATTGCAATGACTCATATAGCCCATTAGTTGCAGAATCTCCAGCCACTCTGAGAAGATATTCATAATACTACAAGACTTATTTCACATTATCAAAAGATGGTCTTTTGATAATGTGAAATAAATCTTGTAATATTTGAATATCTACTGAGAGTGCCTGGAGATTCAACTATCGTCATTCAAAACGTTCACAGGTGAGGCCGCTGGCCTCTCTGGACGCCCCCGAACCTCTTTTCAAACATACCATTGTTTTTCATGTAGTGCTTTACCTTACTTTTTTTGACTTTTTAAAACTATAAAGCTCCTTAGTGTCATCTTGTATTTTTAACCCGTTTAATTAAATGTCCCTTTAACTAAGTGCTATGGCCTATCAGCACAGTGAGGTCACGTGACCGCGGTGGCGGCCATATTTGGCTGAAAGTGGAAGGAGTCCCTGCTCTGTCGTTTCCTAACAGGGCAGGTCGCGTCCTGTACTCCATGGGAACTCAAGACACGATCGAACCAAGAGAAACAGCTCTCCCTGGCCATGACGTAGTCACTACATCATCATGGGGCCCCTGGAGTGCCACACCCCATGATGTAGTAACTACGTCTTGGGGAACCCAAAGGGTTAATAATATTCATCTGAAAAGAGGGTCAATTGTTTCATGCTGGGAAAGTACGATCAAGAGCGTAAACTTGCATAATATATAATGTTCTGAGAATTAGAAAAATAGCTGCCTGAATATGGAGTAAAAGTCTGTCAGATTGGTTCAAATTGTGAAAAAACTGTAAATCGGGCGCTCGTATACAAATAAGTGATATATAGTGTAATCTTTTAGTGAATATCTTTAAAGAAAGGATATATTAATCTTCAGTAACAAACTTCTTATCACGTATGAATACAATTAATATGTGAAAAAATGTAGAACCAAATTTTCCACCACCAAATAGTGCTAGTGATTTAGTGAAAATTGAAAGCAGCTCAAACATAACCCCTCTGTAGACCGTTCTTGGGTCTGCACAAATCTTGTTTTTTTTTTCTTTCCAGGTGAGGGAAGCGCAGAAAGTTCTCAGCATATGTGAAAAAAATAAAATAATAAAAAACACAAATAGTGCGGCCAATATGTGGTAATCTTTTTAAAGCATAAGGCTTTGGTCCCGCTGCGTGCGTGGCCGCGTGCGCACTACTTACCATCTGATGGTATCCTCCCGAGCCGGTCCCAGTCCCTCCTCCCTGCACGGCTCACTACACGCTGTGACGCGTCAGCCGCCAGGGGATGCAAGAGAATTGTAATCCCAAGCGGCGATGCGCCACGTGGTGTGGCTGTGAGCCAATGAGGAGAGGAGGAGGGGAGGGCTTCGGGAAGCGGGGAAAGCAGCTGCAGCACCAGCACCAAGGGAGCCCCCATGCTCCCTCCCACAGACTCTCTCCTCTGTCTGCAGATGCATGAGGGGGAGGGAACCCCTGGCAATGAGGAGAGGGGGCTTCAGGGAACAGGGAAAGCAGCTGCAGCACCAAGGGAGCCCCCCTGCTCCCTCCCACAGTGTGACACACTCCGGCACAGTGTGATGGCCCCGCCTCCATGCTCCCTCCCACAGACTCTCTCCTCATAGCAGATGCATGATGGGCAGGGAACCCCTGGCAATGAGGAGAGGAGGCTTTGGGGAGCGGGGAAAGCAGCTGCAGCACCAAGGGAGGCCCCCTGCTCCCTCCCACAGACTATCTCCTCAGGGAGGCTTCGGGGAGCGGGGAGGCAGGGAGGGAACCCCCTGACACACAGTGATGGCCCCGCCCCCATCATTGCCGCGCCCACCGACCCGTTTTGGCCACACCCCCGCTCCAGCTCCCTACAGACCGCAGATAGCGGTCAAGTGCCTCTCCACGCGCCGCCTGTCTGCAGTGTGGGCGCGTGGTCTGAGGCAGCGGGGCCTTAGCCTTGGTGATATCTTTGCACTCACAGACTTCTTCATGAATTAAAAGCAGGTTAGAGACTCAATCTCTAACTGGAGCTACGTTTGCGGGGGACATCCATATCGATCTTCAACAGGGTGATGTGGTGTGGGTGAACCTCCTTTATGTACTCGAGAATGAGAAGAAAACTCACATAGTGTGGTATGTTCAAAGGTATATTGTATCACAATAAAGGTATATAACATTACACTCACATTTGTATATGAGAAAAAAGGCATTGTACGAGTGATGGACTCCTGTCTGTGGCGTCTTGTTCTCCGGTGCATGTCTCCTCTCCAACTCCCTGCGTCACTACCGGTGACGAATCTACTAATGGCGGAAGTGGTATCGACGCTACCCTTTATCTTTGATATCGGAACTCTTCGACCGCCTCCAAGGGGCCACCATCTTCACCAAATTGTACTTACGTGGTGCCTACAATTTGATGAGAATTCGCCAGGATGACGAGTGGAAAACGGCCTTCAACACACGAGACGGCCATTACGAGTACCTCATCATGCCGTTCGGTCTCTGCAATGCCCCTGCCGTCTTTCAAGACTTCGTCAACTAAATCTCCAGAGATCTCCTCAACCAGTTGTCTATTTGGACGACATAATGATCTTTTCCAAGACTGTTCAAGAACATGTCGGTCATGTCAAACAGATGCTACTATGCCTTCATGAAAAACATTTGTTCGCCAAGCTGGAAAAGGGTCAGTTCCATCAAACCACCATGGCATTTCTGGGACACATCATCTGACACCGGTCTCACCATGGATCAGCTCAGGTGAAGGCAGTCCTGGATTGGCCTCGCCCTACTACTCTTAAGGACGCTTTCTGGGCTTCGCCAATTACTACCGCAGGTTCATTTAAAGTTTCTCCTCTGTGGTAGCCCCCATTACAGCTTTAACAAAAAAAGGTGCGGATCCTGCTTCTTAGTCGCCGGCAGCCATTCAAGCCTTCGATCACTGAAAAACGCCTTCGTTTCTGCACCCATCCTCATACAACCAGATCCCAAACTACCATTCATTCACCTTAGAGGTGGACGCATCAGATGTCGGGGCCAGAGCCATTCTATCACAAAGGACACTCCAAGCCAGACTTCACCCCTGTGTCTTTTTCTCTAAAATAATTTTTCTCAGCAGGAGAAATTTTAACGTAGGTAACCGGGAACTTCATGCCATCGAACTAGCCCTAGAAGAATGGAGACATCTTTTAGAGAGCACGGAAAATCTTATCACCATCTTGACCGACCACAAGAATTTGCTTTACATCGACGGCGCTCGACACCTAGGGGCTCAACAAGCTCGCTGGTCGCTTTTCTTTTCTCGTTTCAATTTTATTATTTCCTTCTTACCGGGTTCTAATAATGTTAAGGACGATGCCCTTTCCTGACAGTTTCTGGTGGACGACAAGACCGAGAATCGTCTGGAAACTATACTCCCCTCCAAATACATACTTTCCGCCAACACGTTTGATGTGCTGAACGATATTCTACAAGACCAGTCACACATTCGAGAAGGTCTCGAAGTTCCTGAGGGTCGTCTTTTTAGGTAAATTATGGGTTCCACCCATCTCTCCTCCCCATCACCACACCCAGATCCGGGGTGCCGGCAGCGGACAACAGAATTAGTTTTCTGCAGAATTCTTGGAAAATGATCCAGGAGAATCTTGAAAGGGCAACTTCTAGACAGAAGATTCAGGCGGATCGTCACCATCGCAGGATCCAAGAATTCAGCCCAGGAGACAGGGTGGGTTTGTCATCTAGGAATATCCGTCTCAAGGTGCCTACGCTAAAATTGGCACCTAGATTCCTTGGACCCTATACCGTGGTGGAAAAAGTCAACCCAGTGGCATACCGCCTATACCTTCCCCTCAGTGTTCCACGTCTCCCTGCTGAAAACGGCTATCCGGAACTCTCGCTTCTCCGACTCGTCCTCATCTCCAGCTCCTCTCCTCGTACAGGGCCAACAGGAGTACGAGGTTCAGTCCATCTTGGACTCCAGGATCAATCCAGTATCTGGTGAACTGGAAGGGTTTTGGACCCGAGGAGCGATCCAAAATTCCTCGCCACCGTCTCCATGCCCCCAGACTCGAACGGCTCTTCCATCTAAGATATCCCCTCAAGCCTTCCTGGAGATGCCCGGAGGTCGCTCCTGAGGGGGGGGTTACTGCAAGGACCCGTGAATTGCGCAGCCCGTGGCGCGCTCCCCGCTTACCTCAACCCGCAACCGGGTGCTCCACTTCCTCCACAGCACGTCATGTACGCCAGCCACTACCAGCCACTGTACTACGGATGCACGCGCATCCCGCGTGGAGGTAAATACTGTGTCTTCTGGCCCTGCCTCCAGGTTGCGCCCACGTGCTGACGTCAACAGCGCACGCAAGTACCGCATCACCAGCCATCGTCAGGGATCCTTCCCACACCTGTCTCCTGCACCGGATCTTCCAATCGCATCTGTCGGTGCTAACGCGCCTCCACTCTGCTGTCTACTTGTGGCTCCTGTTTCCCTTATATGCTCAGCCTGCCCTCTGGCACATTGGCTGAGCATAAACCTTTGTATGTTGCGAAGTGTTCACTGCTACCCTTGCCTCCATGGTCTTCTCTTGCTCCCTGGTTACTAGCTCTCTGTTCTTGCCCTCGGCTATATCTCTCTGGATTCCGCTCTTCTATACTCCTGACCCCGGCTACCAACGACGATCCGTATCTCTCCAACACCGACCTCGGCAAGTATCTTGATTATCCTTACTTCTCCAAATCCAACCCGGCTACCTCAACCAATCTACACTCCAGACGCGCCCCTGCGGCGTTATATATATTTATCCCCACCTCGGCCTCGCGTTCACGCCTTGTTTGTGGTGAGCATTCCATTACAGTGCAGTGTACGAGAGTGGAAGCTCCTGGAGGTCCTGGCAACCGGTACCAGCGCGTCCCTACCACTTCCACCAGTAGTCGATTCGTCACCAGACGTGACGTAGGGAGTTGGAGGAGACGAGCGCTGGAGAACATGATGCCATGGACACTGACAGGAGTCCCATTACTCGTACAACGCCTTTTTTCTCAAATACAAATGTGAGCTTAATGTATATACCTTTATTGTGATACAATATACCTTTGAACATACCACACTATGAGTTATCTTCTCCTCATTCTTGAGTACATAAGGAGGTTCACCCACACCACATCACCCTGTTGAAGATCTATATGGATGTTCTCCGCAAGCGTGGCTCCAGTTAGAGAGAGATTGAGTCTCTAACCTGCTTTAAATTCATGAAGAACTGTGAGGGCAAAGATATCACTTATACTTTAAGAAGATTACCACATATTGGTTGCACTATTTGTGTTTTTTATTCTTTTTTTCACATATGCTGAGAACTTCCTGTGCTTCCCTCACATGGAAAGAAGAAAAAAACAAGATTGGTTCAAAACCAGGCAATTCTTTAATAAACCCAGTTTGCAGTTCTGTTAAATCGTGCCTGAAGGGATTTTACTGGTCCTAAAAGATTCCAAATTTTTTTAAAGGTAGAAACAATGCTACTACAAAAGCTTGCAAACAACACAACAATAAGTGGAGGTGAACACAACACATCAAATATGAATACTTCTCTCCCTTTACCCCTCTCATCTCAGAGTGTCGGAAGCATTAGCCTTCTGTATTTAGCGCTACTGGCAATTACACCACGGCTGCCTGACAAGTGCGCAGCTGTGCACATTGAGTCAGGTATTACATTGGGAAGCTGCAAGTATCTAACTACTATCAGAGACAGCCTTGCCAACCCATGTATCCACACGCATATGAGGGAAGGGCTATGAGTGTATTAACTGTTACTATATAACGTTTTGGCAATCAGTTACTAGCATTGACCCTGGTATATAGCATGCATACAGAGCAGAACCTATAAGTATTCAGATACAACTAATATTGTCTACTGTTTAGACAATTGGTGTCATTTCTTTGCATGTTGCTGAAGCATAACTATTTGATACTCAGTTATAGGCTTATAAATGTGACACACAACATACAAACTAACAGAGCAACTACAGGTATACAGATAGCATTGACTAACAAGCATACACTCCGGTATATGACACTATCATTACCCTGGTGTTTTGATTCTGGTTACTAAATATGCATAAAAAATGTGTTGAGCTCATGAGCGTCATATGTCCGAATTATACGCAGGAGTGGAAGGGGTTAATCTCAGACATTAGTCTATGTAGATATTACTAAGGTCTACACTATACCCTATCCTTACTCCAATTGCTCCTCCTAGGGGTTTAGTTCATACCTATATTTAATCCATTTGAGTGTAATTATTATTAGAAAATATGTATTAAAACTTTTTTGTTTTTTGCGCCGCTTTCCCTTTTAGTTTCTGGTATAGGGGATTTTACCTTATAGCCTAAGAAACATATACGCTTGGTCTAGAGTGCATCTTCAGGGGTATCTTTGAACTTCTTCGTTCATTTTCTCTAACATATGTATTAACCCCCATTGCACCTACCATTTTAAGGACCTTTCGGTTTAATAGGTGAGCAGTTCTTTACTAACCTTTTTACTACAAAAGCTTGCAAACAACACAACAATAAGTGGAGGTGAACACAACACATCAAATATGAATACTTCTATGCAGCTGTATTTATAGGACTCCTTTGTAAAACCTCATTACTGGATTATTTTGTGTAACCATTCCTTTTCCCCCATCATACTTTTTTTTTTTTTTTTTCCTATCTGTGATTTTATTGGGTTTTCAGCATACATAGTGTTTCACAACCCATTGGCAATCCTTTGTACTCCCCATAAATCTACACACAACAAATAAACTAGACAAACGCAAGACCAACATGATCATACATTTTATTGAAAAATCTCCCTAGTTTTCGATTTCTTTCCATTTTGGAGAAATACTGAAGAATCTATTGTGTTTAAGCCCTGTGCTGCTAAAGAAAGTATATATTGTTTGAAACTGTGCCTTTTAGCCAAGACACTCTTTTTTTCTGTTCATTTTTAGAACATTGCAGCCACCTCTGGGGTTCCCAGAGTTGAACGGTGCTATTTTTAGCTATGGGGACTCCCCGTTTCTTGAGATACTTGCTGGTTTTCCTCCTTTAGGGAAATAAAAGTGGCCAGCCAATCATGCGAGTTCCGCAGGCTAATAGGAAGCTGCAATGTCATCGGGTAGATGAAGTTTTGACATCCTAGTGGACAACTGTTTGAATGTCTTGGAGGCAACACCAGCAACTAAACAGGAACCAGGGGGGGAGGGGGCAGGGGGGAGGGGGTCGCCGCCGTAGCTAAACGTAGCGTGGCTTATCCCTGGAAGACCTCCCGGTTTGAATTATGTTTAAAAAAAAAAAGAGCAAGCATATTGGAATTCGACAGGATTTCTGCTGTAACATTCTGCTGCAAACTGAATGGTATTTTATTATGCACACTTCAAAACACACAGGTGATAAACAACACACTATGCCCCCCTACGAGACTAGCTCATTGGCAATTTGTATTCAATGCTGCCACCTGGCTCACGTTAACTTGCAGGAATGTCCATCCAGGCCCGGGATGGCTAGCAATATCTTCCCTCTTTAATTTGGATATGGAACGGTTGAATGGATAGTTGTTTTTTTTTTTTCCATCAGCCATTCCAAAAAGCTTCGGTTGATGGAGATCTAAGTGGAATCCCAGTTCGTACTGGTGTGCAGCTCACACACTTCTCTTATGATCCCACGTGGGCTCCTGAAGCGCTGAAAGGGTCAAATGCTTACCCAGCCACACAGGTGACATTTCAACCAGACACACAGCCATTTTCTAGATGGATTTTAGATCTCCTCTAAGCTGGCATACACACAGAAAACATGAATAGGCCTCCCTGTGTAATGAATGTGGAAACTGTTCTTCACAAAAACAGCTCAGCACCTTGTTGTCCTGCCAAAGCCTCGCAGATCTTTCCACGACAGGACACGTAGATAAACCATGTGAAAGGCTGTGTGCAGAAGTGGCTGAAACCAAGTGCTTGTTCTTATTTTTCTCTACTCTTTTTCTTCCCTTTCTTTTTTTTCTCTCCTGTTGACCACACAGGCATATTATGATAGCTAAATGAGCCATTAGAGATTTAAACTAGGACACTATCCATGGAGCAAACTGCAATTAGATAGAGGAGGAACATTTGGGAGCATTGCAACTGCTAATAAGACTTCCTGTACAGCATGTGAAGTACAGTATTATATTTTCCTGAAGCAAATAGTTTACTGCACGACATTAACTCCTCTTCTGCCATCTCCACCTTGCAGTGAAGGGGTTCAATCAGAACAGCATATTTTATGCCCAGAACCAGGAAAATGATTGAAGCATTGTCACCATGAAGGAAAATAAACATTATTAAAGAACCCATATAATTACATAATGCATATGAACCCACCCTCTCACAGATAAAACAAAAATGACGTTTAAGGAATAGTGATGCTTTGCTGATTTTGGCGGCTTTTCTTCTTCTTCGAGAAAAATAAAAAATTGCCCCTACCACAGGGGTTAGCACAGATACTCATTGTCATTTTACAATGCATCAGGTTCATTACACACGTGAATAATAAAATTAAAAAAAAACATAAAATTGCAGCTCTGCTTTAGGAATAGTTTTATCTTCATTCAGCTTTTTAACCACACAAAAGTTAGGATCAGTAACAAAGTTGCCCGTAAGGGAGAAGACATTAACATACACAAGTTGTTCTTTGTCCTTATGAATTCTACTGCAGTTACAAAATGTTCTTGCTTAAGTAATTAAAGACCTGCTCTCTGCTAGTTGACCAAACCATTTATAGCAAAAAAACAATGTAATTGGCTTTCTTAAAGGAGCCGTCATAGGTGGCAAGCAGGGGGTCCTCTACAGAAGAAGCTGAACCGCATTCATTTCAGCTCCAGGGACCCCCTACCTCCCGGGATACTTACCTCACCTGCTGCAGCTTCCTGTTGATACACGGGAGATTGAAGCTTCCATATTGCTCACCCAGCCAGGCATTCTACTGGCAGTTCTATACAAAAATCTAGGGTGGTGCCCTCACTGGAATTTGTCAGGTGTGGTACAGATAATTGACTTAATAGTCTATAACATCAAATAGAGTGCACAATAAACGATCTATAATAACCAAATCGCTTATACGGTGAAGATAAATAATGTGCATTACATATATAGTGACGAAAATAAGAAAAAATAAAAAATAGTGACGCACAAGAAATTCTATTCCCAGTGCTACAAATGAATTAAGTGGGAAAAAAAGTGACAAATAAATAATGCCAGACTGGCGGTAGTAAAATAATCCTCCACTCAACCCTTAAATATATGAGAGTTTCCAATGTCTCCTCTTGAACGATGGCTTCAAAGAAATAGGTGAACGGGGGACGGCACCATAGGAGAGAGAAAACAAAAATCGCACCATAGAGTAGCATTATTTCAGATTGAGTGAGGAAGTGTCTGATAAATCTCCGAATTTTGTACTCGCTTTTGGGCAGACATTTAAAGCAAATCACAAAACGTGGCAAACTGGTAGGTGAACGCTCCGTTGGGTGCAGTATAGTAAGTCTCAGAGAAGAGAAAGAGGCACAATAGCATAGATTGTATATAAAATAGAAAACTTTATCATGATAAAAAAAAGCCTTCAGAATGCACGCTTACGGGAAATTCATTCTTTAACTCCCAGGTTAGTTGGATCTCACCACCTCCATTGTGATTGCCACGTCATCTGTTCCTGACATATCTATTGTTTTAATGCTGTAAAGAATGAATTTCCTGCAGAAAGGATCAATTTTATTTTCAATGTGTGCTTGTAAGAGTGAATGCACATTCAGGGCACTGTAAGGGCACTGTAAGGGCCAGTATCAAAGTCTCAAGGCTGAAAACCTCCACCAGTTTCATTATATATAGACAGCATGTCTCAGACAGGTCTGCAACCCTGTCTTTTCCCATTATAAAGATGTAGACAAAATCGCGCTCATGCTTCCAGGAATGTTGAGTAAATACAAACTTTTCTTTGCTGCTACTGTGAGGGAACACTCCAAGGCTCCTGAAGATGTCTACACTTGAAGATCTCCAGAAACAGAAGAAATACAGAGAGCGTCAGAGAGAAGTATAAGGGTATATATTACAAGCATAAAAAAAAAAGCATTTCAACACTTGCAATCAGGTTTGTAAAAGCAGAATAACAGCTGATCGCCGGGTACAGAATACGCCAGGGAGAGTTCAGTGTCCTACACGGTCTGTGCCCCGGGGCATATCCTGTGTCTCCAAGAAAATGTCCGACACTTCCTGGTTGTCTTTCTTGCAGGTCTCAGTCAGCTCAGCTTGCTGTGCAGGCAAGTGTTGCACAGGGAATGATGAATACCGCAGCTGCCACGCAACATGACCACTACAGGTGCTTCATCAGGAGTAACATTCACAGCCCCGGGGTCTGACTTTAAATACACACCCTCCCCATCTTATCAGAATTCAGTCGTTGGGTGATTCAAATAAAGTGAAATACGATATAGTATATTTAACATTCTTAACACACATCGATATGGTTATGTTGTCACCCATATTTAAAGAATTACAAATATATATATAGTATTAAAAACAGGGATTTTTATCGCTAAATGTAACTTTACTTTTTAACTAGTTGTATAGTAGTTGATACATCTATGGACTTTCAGTTCGAACTTCAGATATTTACATCACTTATTGCATTTACCATTGTATTCATCTGCATGATTGTTAGCACTTATTTGTATTAATTCACCAGCACAATGGCACTTTAATAAATGTGTAAATGTGAAAACCTTAATAGAGTGCTTATTATATAAATCACACAAGCAGGGTATTGAGGGGACTCACAGTTACTTTCTATCAATCGTCTGGGTGCTCCATTGCAGGAATGATTTTTAAACGAACTGCAGAAAGAACAGGGCACTACTCTGGACTTCTTGCAAGTGAAGAAATATTAGTTTATCATAAATCTGGAACCTTTTTTCTGTGTTACTTTTTGCACCTATTTTGCTGATGGAAGACAGTCAATCGCCTTATACAGTTTCCCCCCCCCCCCCCCCCCCAGCTGTGCACTCCATATCAAGTGACGCAGGATATGATTAAAGGTTTAGATTCTAGTTTTTCAATCATCTGGTCTACTGGGGGCTCTTACTCACAGGCTGATGAGCCCCTCTTTATCAGCAGCCGTCATGTGCTAGCTCACTGAATAGGCTGCGGAGAACTAAAAAGCATGTAAAAGGATTACTGAGAGATCGGAAACCAATGAGTTTGACAGGTTCACAAAAGCCTCCATAAAGCACGGTATAAATAACTAAAGACTGTTTTCAGGATGAACTTCTGTTCCGCTTTCTTATCATCAACTAGTTAAAGGTTTTTGTCATACTAAGACACTTAGATACTATTACACAGGTCTATGCATAAATACCCCTAATTTAAAGGAGCCTTTCTTCAAAAACATATATCCAACAAGACGGTCTTTATTTAAAAATTTTTTTTTTTTTTTGAAAAATAAAGCAGGGGAGGGGTACAAAAACAAACAAAAGTCTTTTAAAGTAGAATCGTATTGGTGTCCTACATCAGAAGAGCTCTACAATCCTTTGTGGTTTTCTATAAATAAGTGTTACTCTCTAATAATAATTCTATGACATTATTGTGTCCAGAATCTACACATCTAAATCATCATGAATAAAAGATGAGCGATAGGAGGGTCATGGTCTCATCTCACACCCCTCTTCCAATTCATCACTACTGTACCTCATTACGACAAACCTTCTTTCTCCCAACAGCCGTCCCTTAAAGCTGCAGTTCAAGCTGCCGTTGGGAGAAAAAAAAATTCCATTGAATATGCGCATCAATACAATCTGCACACTGACAAGTGATTAGCTGAATTGCCGATCGATCCGTTCTCCTGTAATCGATCGCTGAATCAGGGGTTATTTAATTCACTGTTAGTGCTGCACAAGAGTACCCAGGATGCAAAGTTCTGTGTGAAAGATCATGTGACCAGGCAGCCACCAGATAAAATGGGTGCACTGCTAGAGAGAGGGCAGGGCTCAAGAGCCGTCTCAGAAGGGGAAGAGACATTGTAAATGGATTCTATAGAAACAAAAATGCTTGCTACATTAGAATACATTAAAAATGTCTTTACATTTCTTTTTATTATGCTACAAGAATTTTCCCATAGTACAGAACTGATTTATTTTTAAAAAAGCATGTGAATTTATTTGCCACCATCCGACGTCTCTTATGTATCTTTGCATTGGACCGATCAGGATTGAGTTGGAGCACCGTAAAATGTAAATCGGTTTCATATTATGCAAAGGAGTGCCTGGTGGAACCTCTCTCCCACACTCACAAATCTCATGTCACAATCCTTAATGGTCACCTCAATATATGTATTTTCTTGATCCACCTTCAAATCTCTACCTTTCTTCCTGGTGAGCAAAAGAAGACAACAGGGACGATCTGTAAGAGGCCGGAGGTGCCAGAGAATCACCAGGAGATTTTATACGATTACTTTCACACTAATGAAGCAATGATTGTGCCATGGGGCAAACATGGTGCTAAGTAACTCAGCGGGAGGGTTTAGCAGCGCCTCTTATTTGAATCAGAAACTTGGCATGCATGGGCATCTTTACATTTTTTGTTAAATATATGACAATTATATTTAATTCGGATCCGGCTGTACTTAGTAAGGGGGAGGATGATGGGGGGGGAGGATGATGGAGGGGTAAGGGGGGAGGATGATGGAGGGGTAAGGGGGGAGGATGATGGAGGGGTAAGGGGGGAGGATGATGGAGGGGTAAGGGGGGAGGATGATGGAGGGGTAAGGGGGGGAGGATGATGGAGGGGTAAGGGCGGAGGATGATGGAGGGGTAAGGGGGGAGAATGATGGGGGTAAGGGGGGAGGATGATGGAGGGGTAAGGGGGGAGAATGATTGGGGTAAGGGGGGAGGATGATGGAGGGGTAAGGGGGGAGAATGAAGGGGGGCGAATGATGGGGGGTAAGGGGGGAGGATGATGGGGGTAAGGGGGGAGAATGATGGGGGTAAGGGGGAGAATGATGGGTGTAAGGGGGGAGAATGATGGGGGTAAGGGGGGAGGATGATGGGGGTAAGGGGGGAGGATGATGGGGTAAGGGGGGAGGATGATGGGGGTAAGGGGGAGGATGATGGGGGTAAGGGGGAGGATGATGGGGGTAAGGGGGGGAGAATGATGAGGGGTAAGGGGGGGAGAATGATGGGGGTAAGGGGGGAGAATGATGGGGGTAAGGG